>NC_133219.1:17220957-17520957 GCF_040436345.1 Pagrus major
GTTTGTAACTTAACATGGATCAGTGTCACAATGTGTCTTCTGATGATATTGGAGTAATTGTATACGACCTCAGAATAATTTACTATCACTATTTAAAATCAAAATCAGCAATGTATGTTAATGTATTATTTCCATTTTCTCTTTTAAACAGTATGTGTTCGTTCTGATAATTTGGGAGTTATTTGTCATGAGTGTTTAAGTACTGAACTAGTGCCTTTCTGCCATATTTTCAGTTTATAGTAGACAAAGGTAGAAAAAGCATGTTTGAGGTGGACACCTTCCTCCACATGATGTAACTTGAATGTAGGCATGGCTGTGTCAAATTATAGTTACTAACTCAATTACACAGAATGCAGCACAGAAGATTACCTGTTTGTGTTCACTCACATAGTGATCTGTAACGGACTTTAGTTTTGTTGTGTTTTTACACCTTTAGCCTATTTGAACCACTCATAGACTGCCAGTCATGACAGCCTTGCTTCCCTCCCTAAATGTATCCTTTAGTGGAGCTTCCTTTTTTAAATAATTTGACCAGCAGCTCCACCAAGTGGCCAAAGAGAGAAGATGCAAATCAGCCTCAATAAATTTGCTGGTATTGTTCTGCATGCTGTTTAAAATTACCTCTCTGTCCTTTCCAGGATATATGCTCGAACCAGACCAGGAGAAGAGACCAGACATTTACCAAGTGTCCTACTTTGCCTTCAAATTAGCTGGAAAAGACTGTCCAGTGCAAAATCTCTTTGTAAGTCACTGAAATGACACAATTTGTGGCTGTAGCCTTTGTAGTCATTTGCTTGTTTAACATAATTCTCCTGACCTTTTTCCAGAACTCTCCCATCCCTACGTCGCTCCCAGAGCCTCTAACAGCCAGTGAGGTCGCTGCTAAGAAAAGTATGACAAAAGCCAGGTAATGCTTACTGACGGAATCTGATTTTTCATCTTTTAGTTTAGTTTGCTTTAAAGAGTGATTTGTTTTCTCCTTAGGCTAATAATAATGAATACGTTAAAATCACTGTTTGGTGGTGAATTTATCATATATCTAGGCAGAACAACACATCAGACATCAGAATGGCACATAGTGCAAACCTTGCTGTACATAGATTTGGGTCAAGGGAAATCAAGTGACAACTTCGACTCCTCCCTTCCAGGATAACAGATTCTGTGGGACCGACGGAAACATCAATAGCTCCCAGACAGAGGCCAAAAGCGGCGAACAGTAACGTCCTGCCTCTCGCCACTGTCACCCCTGTCAAGATGACCGTGCCTTCAGCACCCGTCAGCAATGGCCAGAAAGGTTTGTTTGACATTAGTGAGAGTGATAGCTAATATCTATACACGTTTCTTGGAAATGAAACTGGAACATAAAATTGCAAAATAACACATGTTAGCACATGAATTCAAAAAACTAAAAGCTGTTTTACCACATGAAGATACAATTGAGCATGTATTGAAGAAATTGGTTTGCCCACATTTAAACAAACTTAAGCATTTTAAGTTAAATAAAGGCCATGTCCTTGCATTATACTCACTTAGACCATTTAAATGACACAACCACTACATAAAGAAACATTAGTATGGTATTAAGTTCAGGATGTATCACTCACTGCTATTTACAGGTGTCAAATAAAATCAAGTTTATCATAGATTAGTGTACATTAATTTTGAATGTGACAATAGTGCAAACATTTGTGTACTTTGTACATTTACTTGTATACTTTCAGTTATTTTGTTTACTTGTGTTGATTGCTGTGCTCATTGTGGTGTTCAAAAAAATGAGTTAAGAATAATAAATTCATCAATCTATACCACAAATCGCAATAAGACCCTTAAGGGAAACTTTGATTTGTGGTATCGGGCTTTATAAATAAGGCTCAACATGACTTGCCCTTTCCACTCAGCTCCCACCCCTGGCTCAGGGCAGCCATCCATTCAGGCCCAGCCCAGCAGTCAGCAACACCGAGTCCTGCAGCAGCTACAACCTGGTGACCTGCGTCTACAGCAGCTACAGCAGCAACAGCATCACCACCAACAACAACAACAAGCAGTGCAGCAACAACATATAAATGCACAGCAACTCCAATACCTCCAGGTACATGCACACATCATTGTACAACTGCTTTTGTAGTGGTTGAGTAATTCTTGAACCGTGAGTAAGAGGAAATGTTAGATATTTAATCTCTTCACAACTGTCTTCAGTATCAACAGGCTGTGCAGCAGTCCCTCCAGCTTCAGCAGCAGCAGCAGGCCCTCCTCCAACAGCAGCAGCAGATGATGATGCAGCCAATGTATCAGCAGCAGGTTGCTCAGGCACAGGCTCAGGCTCAGTACGCAGCCATGGTAAGTTCTGTCAGAGGTCTGAACCTGGCACCAAGGCTACCAAGACTTGAATTAGATTCGCTGTCTGCGCTAAAATAGACATCCGACAAATTTAATGTGCTTTTGTTCGCATTCAAACCCATTCAAGCCTTTGAGGATGCTTCTAAATCAAAATCATGACAGAATTTCAGAGCAGAAGACTTAACCAAAATCCAAAACTGCAATAAATAGTTTGAGCAAATGACAGCAAAGCACATGGAGACACAGCATGAAATAACACGGAGCTGAACATTTCATTTAATGTCAGAATGCCCTAAAATTGCTCTCTCTGTTCCAAACACTGGCAGCCAGTCCTCTTCAGTCGATTCGCTTCGTGTCTGTGCCAAGCAGCATTGGAAGCAGACGCTCAAACTTCCTACTGACTCAGTCCAAATATTCAGAAAACTAGTATTTACACAGCTACTGAATCAAACACACAAACACAGGTCCTCCAAATGCGTACTGTTAGGGCGGCGCAATTTTTAGTCTGTTTCCCACCAAACGCGTACCATCTGTTTTATTTCAGAGGCAATCTGGTCTGAGCGAAGCCACGAGGGGATCGAACAGAGGGTGAAATCGAGCAGTTTTCTCTGTGTTGCATTGTGACATATGAAGCAGTTCACAGGCAGGGGAAGAGAGCACCTCCGAAAATGATTATTCTTATTCCCAAGATACCTGCTAACTGTTTAAAAGCAGCGTTTCCTCTGTGACATTGATCTGCTCCTTATTGTAGTGAGGAAGCTTTGCTAAGTGACTGCAAATTTGTAATATGGTGTGATGACATCAGATCAACTAATTGTACTTTAAAAGCGCAACGGTGGTGTGTGCAGGAGTGCTCAACAAATATTTGTTAAGAAGACATGGTAAAATGGAGCAGAGAATGAATCAACAATAGCAACATAAGAGCCTGATTAGAAGCATGAATTTATAGCCACAGGTAGCAAAAACCATGAAACACATGAGAAGGTTGATTTTGAGTTTTAGTAGGTTATGAATTTCTTTTCAGCTCTTTAAGAGAATTCACATAAAACGTTGTTCTTATATTCAAAGATCTGCACAGCACTGCTTTATTTATCTGAGCTTAAGTCCCTGGACAGTAGTGCTAGATGCTTTTGTAGATCCAAGCTTAAAACTATTCTTTGTTGTTTTTTAACGTGAATCCTCTAAGAAGAGGAAGCCTCTTTGATCTAATGAAAGTCAGATCATATCACATCTATCAGGGGGATATTATGTTTCTCTGGTGAATAACATGGTGAAGAAAGTGGACCATTTACCAGCAAGTGAGTCAGATATTATCTGATAAGCTGGTGGAGACCAAACCACAGCTAAAGGAATGTGAATATTGGAATCCAAGTGAATGCTCCAAATGAATACTAATCTTGCTCTGCTTCTGCGACTAGCTGTGAAAATATTATCCATGACAGCGGATGAGATGTTACGAATGTTTATCAGTCAGCTTGTCTTGGAGTTTGTGCCCCCGAAAATCAATCAATGCAGCTTCTTAGTTGTCAGCCAGTGTTTGATCCTTATTACATTTGGAACTTAGCTCATTTGTAGTGTTTGGTGTCCGACATGCTGTTTGACTTTCATTCCTTCATCCCTCCCCTCCACTGTGTCCCCAGCTTTCCAAATCCAGAACTGGTTTCTAACAACATTTCATCATCTTGTTGCCATCATTGTGCGCCATGATATCAAAGGTCCGTCCCTCATTCCCTTCCCCCTCTTCTCCCTCTCTTCCTTCCCTAACAGCTGCAACAGTACCAACAGGCTTTTGTCAGGCAGCAGCAGCAGCAGCAGCAGCAGCAACAGCAGCAGCAGCATCATCATCAACATCAACAACATCAGCAGCAGCATCATCCCGCTCAGCAGCCTCTCCCCTATATGTCCTCCCCTCTTGAGTTCCAGATTCCACCAGGTTCCTATAACGTGACCACGCCCACTGCTGGAACTGGAGCTGTGCCTGCTCAGATGGGGGGACCATCACCTGTGGATCCCTCATACTCTAACCCCAGGTAGCATCCCCCCTGAACTTTTTTAAAAAATCTCATTCTATATGGATGTAAATTCTTTACATTAATTAATAATTTGTTTTTGATGCGCGATTAACGCACGCACGTTATGACCCTCCGCCCGCTCCGTAGTGTAGGAAATCAGGAAGCGATGCAGCAGTAACGTTGTGGATGGCAAGCAGGACCAAACCTCCTTGAGCAGAAATTGATAAAGAAAATTGTTCTTGTCGAGAGAACCATCTGGCAGGGCTTTGAAGCTGAACTTGCCATTCAAAAACCGAGTTATTTGCATTTACTGTCGATGTGAACTGAGTTACCACCGGAGTAGGTCGAGTCTCAAATACCACTCCCTGGCCAAGCAAACAGCTGATGCAGAGAGCCCTCCTCCCTCTCGCCAAAGACAGACCACACTGTATAGTTTGCAACAGCGATAGCTAAATGGGTGGCTACAGCTTGCAGATCGGTTAACATTGTTTAGTTAAACTTTACAAGTGTAAAGTTGGACACTACATTGTGTCAGTATTACTAAGGAAGGTTACATTCAGGTCAATATGTCCATCAGTTGTTGCTTGTTGGGCTTGAGTTTGCCATGTTATGCTTTCAGCATATTTTTTGAGCATGCAGTGCCAGTAACAGTTTATCATTGTTATCTCCACAGTAGAAACCCGCTGCTTGCTTCAGACGGGATCACGCCCCCCTCTCAGAGCTGCAACAGTACATTCAGCAACCCCCCCGACATGTCGGGCTGGAACCCTTTCGGAGAGGACAACTTCTCCAAGTTGACGGAGGAGGAGCTGCTCGACCGGGAATTTGACATGCTCAGAGCAAGCAAGTGACCTCTTCAATAGTTTTTGTGCAGAAACAGATTTTTTTTAATGATTTCTTGACATTGCAACATTGTTTTTATGCAACACATTTTTATTTGCCCAGAAGTCCGAATGGTTGAAATTTGAGGTCTCATAGCTGTAGATAATCTAAGTTTCTTCCCCTCTGTGATCTTCTACATACAGATAAGCCAGTGGAGAGAACAGCCAGTGTGGAAGCCGACCGAGCGCAGCTTGCTGCCTCCACTGCCAAGCCCCTCCCACCAGAGGACCTGTTCGGCTCAGTCCCATTTGTGGCCAGCGCAGGCAAGTCTTAGAGGAGTCTCTACCGTGAGGACCCAACACTGTGGAGCCACCTGCCCCCTCTCTGCCCTCTCCTACTCCCCCTCCCCCTGTCCAGCTCTTCTGTTCCCACCTGACCTCCAGTTAGGAGCCTCTATGCTACACAGACCCCACAGTGGGCATTACAAACCAATGATCAGTCAGATTTTTCTTTCATTTCCCATTTGCAGGTGGCAGAGTAGTTGTGCTCCTGCTCTTCTTTGACTCACTTAGGAAGAAAAGCGTAAGCAGGAATAGCAGGCGCAGTGAATTAGTGAAAGCACTTCCTGAATTCACTGCAATCAGCCGTGGCTTTTAATACTAGGATTTCTAACTGCCCTGCTGTACCAAACCTTTATGCAAGTCAACTGAAACAAGTGTTGAGTCTAGCTAGGCACTAACTCTGCCATGGTTTGGGGTTACATTACATCCCTGTCTAGATCAAAATGGCTGGGGCAAGGTACTAACACATAGGGGTCTCACTATGTCAACTAGAGAAGCATATGCTCACGCTGAAGCGCTTTGCTTTAAATTACAATTTCTATTTCCGTGCATAAAAACAAGCAAAAACTTCCAACTCACTGTGTCCACCAATGAACACAGCTGGAGAAAATTCCATCGCCACTAAAAGCAATATGAACATAACAAGGCTGAAGTGATGAGCTGACACGTGGTTGGTACTAATTAGGGCTGAGTGATGTCAAATTTAACAACCATTTACACCACAGAATGTAGTTGTCCCGTAATAACAGTTTTATATGCAAAGGCTGTCTAATTAAAAGCTACAGCTTTGAATCATAAACAAAAAGTTGTTGATTTCTCAAGGCTTCTTAATGCTTTTGAATTTTTAGAGTTTGAATTTGAGAATAGAATTTCACACAGAATCCAGTCGCACTTCTCTAAATGAAGCTGCTTATTAGCTATTGAGCCAGTGGTAACACTTTATTGTAGTCGCAGCTTGTGTCCTAAAGATGGTTGACGTTGTATCAGACTGTTGGCCCCTTTGGTTATATTTAGATTTCATTCCAGAAGAAAAGAGTTCATTAATTAGTTGATGTAGCTTTTGGTTTGTGTCCAGTCCTTTTTATGCTTATCGCTAACTCTGCACCTTATTATTTCTCATGTTAATTAGTAGTACACACTTTAGAAATTCTACAACCAGGCTTGTGATATTTGGAGTTTCTGTTGAGCAGATGGTTATACATCCAACAAAGCAGACCCATCTCTCCCTGTTGGGGCTTGTTCAGTACATTATTAGTCATTCTAGTGAGTCCTAAATATATAAAAACTAAAAATTCAGCTTTCGCATTATCTTTCACTCTGTTCACCGAATACCAATTCAATCCAAACATCGCTCAGCCCTGGTACGGATAAATTCGACTGGGAGAAAAAAAGGCGACACTTGAACTTCCAAACTTGTTGCTCTTTGTCGTTTGTTTACATTCAATCACCATCGACCCTCTTCGGCCATTGAAGCAATGCAATGCAACGATTCCTCACAAATTGCAATTGTTTTTTGTTTTTTGTTCTTTTTGTTGTGACGAAGCTTCAAATGTTGGCGTGTGGACCGTGCACTTTACTGTGGAGGCCGATGTTCACACTCACTCTAATCTAACCTGATAATCAGTTCTCATTTGGCTTAACTAACCAGTCAGACTGCATGTGGTTTAACCCCGACACAGATCATAGCCTTGGTATAACAATGTGAATATCAAAGTGCAGTATTCCTACATATATTACATCGATGGCAGCAATAAGCTTCTGTGCCTCTGTACTCTTCCTGCTCCTTCAATGTGAATTGGTCATGTTTTGATAGGCAATTTAGAACCGTTGTTTGTAACTCATAGACTATATTTAATGATAAACTGTATCAACGCTAAAACACTTAGAGATTTTCTAGAGGAGAGTAGTTTTTTTTTTTCTACAGTGAAATTCATCTCGTGTCCTTAAACATGCAGGCTTAATGCAAAGTCCAGTGGCTACAGTTTAGAGTAGAATAAGACGAGATAATGATGCAATATAACTCTCTAAGCACTTGAATGTAGGTGTGGAAATACTTTATTGTCTTCACTTGTTACTTAATGAATATGAAATTCTATTTGAGCTCAAATTGGATCGAAGGAAAAACCAAAAAGAACAGAAACCAAACTGATTGAAGGGACTTTTTTTAAATGAATTTAAAACCCAGAAAGGTTAAATTAACCCACTTGGTTGGGACTGGGTGTCGTTCGTTCAGGCTGGCATGAAAAAATTTGCAACTAATTTTTGATCAGCCTTTTAGCTTCCTGTGTATGTGCCATCACAGTGTGTCAGTTGGTTGTTTAGTGTCAAATATTCCTGTGCTCACACACCGTTGGCAACTTCTCATAAGCAAAAATCAGCAGGGTTTTATTTTTTGTTGTGTCCTTGCTTGGATGAACTCTGGTCGACATCTCAACACCAGTATTTGATCAGCTGTTGATGTTTTATGGTAGAAATACTCAGAGGCAGAGCTGCTGTAAAAAGGGGCTTTAATCCATCCTCACAAATCCTTTTACCTTGTTTCTGTGCTTCTGTCTATGAAAAATATTAATGAGTCCCACATGATGTGTGACTTTGGACTGTTTTAGGTTAAAGAAACATGGTGAAATTGTTGGTTGTCAGTCCAAAGTGTTGATGTGATCAAAATATAGCCTGCATAGATTTTCTGACAGTTTTAAAATTTTAGAATGAAATTCTTACATACAAGCCGCACCTACATGCCAGTGAATCAGAATATGGCCATGACTTTATAAGTGCCAAAAAAGGGTGGTATTCCTAAATTGTTCCTCATATATCCAGGACTTTTCTGCAGGTTTGCTTTGTTTTGCTGCATTTTCAAAATATGAGAGCAGCACAGATGGCTTTTCTTTTACACATCGTCCTGTTTATGTTATAGTAGAGCTATAGTTCACTCATCAAATAGCCTCGAAATTGATATTGTTCATTCTGACAGATTGCTAACCAAGATTTGATTGGTCCCATCTGACAGCGTGACATGCAGTGAACCTGCAAGATAGCTGCTGATGCATTATCAGCAGCTAACATGCAAGCTAGGACAGACCGAATGAGAGCGGTGAAGTTGCCTGCGGTGTGACCACACATTTTAATTAAATTCCTTTTTTTATTGCAATTATTACAACATTTTGTTGAAGAATTTTAAGGCTTTCTTTTATAGTGTAAGTTGTTTGGTTTCCATTTCTAGATACAAAGTGCCTTTCTGTGGCATTCTTATTTACCCGACCAACAACGCTGGGAGAATTTTTTTTTTTCCCCCACATTCCTACAAATGAATGACATTTTTTGTCTCTTGACAAAGGAAAGACACTGAAAATCAGGTGACGAGTTGATGCAAGTCTTTCAGGTAACCAGCTTACAGTCAGAGAGGTCTTATTAGAAAGTACATTCGGAGGCTGCTGAACAAGTTATTCTGCCCTGTTTGGAGCGTTACTCCAAACTAACCGTAATGTACTTAGTGACACAACCTGGTATCCTAAACTGTTTTTCTTTATGTTGAACACAACCGGCTGATGGCACATTCAGTAGTTAAATGTAAATCGTTGTGCTAAAAGGAATGCTTGGTGAGTGTTCTGGTGATATCCGTCAAAATGGTGAACATTTTGATTTTTTTTCTTTGTTGTTTTAAATCCATACAATCCTAAAGGGCTGTATGTTTGTTAATCCTCACTGTGCTGCTGTTATTCCGCCTTAGAGCAGCAAGTGAGAAAGTGACCCATCTTAGTCACCCATGCACACATGAATCATACACATTATTGTGCAAATGTATTAACTGCTAAGATGTTATTCATGTGTTTAGCTGAAGGTAAGTTCGGAGAACAGTTAATGTTATTTGATGCTTCTGTTCCACGTCATGTTTCCGCTCATATCACCGCCTGCTTTTATCGGGCCTTTGTGTTTGTTGGGCCTGTCAGTTCAGTTTTTATTATGACTATTATTTGCTTTGTTTCTGTTCATTTTTCATTTAGTAAGACAGCCATACTCAGAAACATCTTGTTCATGTGTATTGGTGGATGGATCTATAGTTTGGACAGCAAACCATCAAAGCCAAAAAGACAAATGAAAGGGACGACCAGAGCCATTAACTGCACTTTATTTTCTTTTTTAAAGTGTGAGAGAATATTATTCCAGGAATTGTCTGAACAAACAAACATAGACATTGAATATGATGTTACTTATTGTTTACATTTGCAAGTTTTCTGTGCTTTTGCCTCTCTGTTTGGGGCCTGGTTTAACCCGTTTCTTAGACGTTTCAGTCAGCTTTACATCCTGGTAGAAGCCCCAGAACAGATGTGTAAAACTTTGGGAATTTTTATTTGAGGTCAAGTCAACTCTTCAGTTTTAGTCATACAGCTCCTGGTACCGCTCCTGCAGAAAGAATAAAACCTATAGATCAATAAATTGTCTTATACATATCTTGTTTTTGCAACAGACTATGTAAAAGGTCCTGTATCATACTGTGAGTGTGAATGTATTTCTTTATAGAATGTTACTGATAAATAAAAAGCATTCAAAATCAAAATTCACTTTGGTTCCTTTTTTATAGCTCTTTAAAGTATAATGAAGTTTAGAGTCTCTCCACCACTACACCACGTGCAAGATGTTCCTGTTGTAACATGGCTGTCTTTGTTTGAGCTCTCTGTCGTCCAATCAGACTACAACAAAAGCGAAGCAGATTTAATGTTCTGTCGGGAAGTTGATGGTCAAAACAAATGTTAATGCACAAAACATGTCGACTGTGTTTGTCCTGCACAAGTGTGTGAAACATTAAAACATAAGCAGCTTATTTTGAGATGCGCGCCCTGCAGTGTTTATGTTAAAGCCCTGATGGTGATAAAGCAGTTCAGTGTGGTGAATTTAAGATGGAACATTTCCCCTGGCTTCATCTCACTGTTTTCTCTTCTAAAGTTGTTCTCAGAGGGACTCAGTTGCAGGGGTCCTGTGTATATATGGATCACCTCAATTTTTTCATGTTTTTTCTGTAATTGTACTTAACTCTTTACTTCTGTCTGTAGTTATAGTTATTTCACTTGTACATGATTAGGAACGAGTTTGTAGGATAATTTGTCACTTACAGATGGCTCATTTGAGTAGAGGCATCGTAATGTCTTTAAGATGGTATATAAGTCAGTGGCTGTTTGTAAGACAAAACACTACAACTCCTTAATCATTTATGTGAGTAAATCTATTTATGTTTCAAAAAGGGACTGATACTGATGTTACATGAATAATTTAACAGTCAAAGTGAATTTTTATCAGGATAACAAGCTGTTATTTAATTGATCAAATGTATGGTGCAGCTCATTCTACAAGATGAAGATACTAAAACAAAAAACAAACAAACTGTAGAGCCTCTGAGTTAGTCTGTTTTATGATGTATTGTAGAGTGATATGGAGAAGTTGGTACAACTAAAATATTTCTCACCTTTACCAAACCAAAGTTTTAGTAAAACCATGAATCTTGTCCAGTGATTTGACCCCACACAGGCTGATGATTGATATTTTAATCTGTCTAATCCTGTTATTTAAGCCTGAACAGATGGATTAAAAAAAACAAGCAACCTTTTTAATCACTTAACATGTATAGTATGGTACCTTTTATTAAAATGATTTCACACTGGGGCTATTTACATTTTCACAGGTCTGTTGACCTTCAGTTTATTCTTCTCAAAAACACAAATCCTCCGCTGTGTCAAAGTAAAAACAAATTAATCTCAATTTGAGTCCTTACTACCGGTAAGTACTTTTTCCCCTATTGTGCCGTTCAAATCATAGAAATTCAAATAAGAAAATGAGTAGGTGTGTGTTTGTTTTATTTTCTTTAATGTTTAATGACTTTATAGGCAGAATGGCATGTAATTTAAGATTCCTCTCAGGATTATTTTTATTATTTGTTGACTCTTTAAAATGTCCTAAAGAGTTCTCAAAGTGTCGTCTTCAAATAGTTTTTTTTTATATGACCATCAGACCAACACCTTCAGGTATTTAATAATACAATCTTATGAGTGAATGACTGAGAGGATGAAAAGAAAACAGTTCATTTAACATTTAAGAAGCTGATACAAGCGGCGTTTAGGATCTGCAACTTAATCTATGACTTAAAAGGTTTATTTTCTAGACATGTTGATTGAAGGGACACTATGAAGTTTTGTAGAAGAAATTCAAACTCAGAATTGTATTAAATATTTACAATATTAATGAGATAAAAAAAAAAAAACAACAACTCAGAAATATTTTTTTTCCATAACTGAATTATCAAGCTGTTCTCAGAGGATAATAAGGCCCCAGAACACTGAAGCTAGAAAGGTGTCAGGGTCCGCCACATATAAACAAAGTAAAACAGTATGAAATGGTGTTGTCCTTTAAGGTCAGTTTGTTTATTCAGTCATGAAAATGAAGAGTTTGTTTATTTAATTTGTTTAGGCGAAATAAGTAAATAAAATAAATCGGTCTCTTCTGATTAAAATGTCTTCGCCAACATAGTGCTCCTTTAATTAATTAATCATTTTGACTGGGAGACTGTCCTCCCAGTATTTTGTGAATTCAACCACATTATTAACATTTTACTGCGGCAAAGACTGTTACGTAATAAAATTAGCAGTCATTTGTTTTCAGTAACCTTTTGGTTCAGAGTCGCGCAGTTTAAATGTTCGGCTCTCTGCAGCTTCATCAAATCTATCTATGTTCCGTCGTAGTTACTGTGTGAGGGAAGAGACTTCTCTAAGCTCCTGCCTGCTGTCGGACATTTCTAACAGATTTTTATCTTCCATCAGACAAGAGAACAATCACATGCATGTTTTCACCACTTATTTGTATCTTTAAGAGATCAGACTCGGCATGTAATCCTTCAGCTTTTACCCAAAGGAACATCGACAAAACAAATCTGTGTGTCAGTCTGTCATCTTCTCTCGTGATTAAAGATGTGAGATGGTGTGAGATTGTCTCACTCTGAGAGGTGAACATGATTACAAATTATAATCTGGAACAAGTCGGGTGGAGCGAACAGATGCAGCGCACCTCATGTTTCCTGCATTATTATGTTTTATTCTTTAGACTTTATTATCTCGTATTGCTGTCTCGTTACATTTATCAAAAACAAAGCTTTTGGCTAATCTGTCATCACGTCCTGCCAGTTTGGATTGTTGAAGACGTGGAGTGGTTTCCATTTTCGTGTTCACAGCAGGGGGTCCTTTCTCTGCTTTCTAATGTGGAGCTTCCACTAATGGGGAACAATAAATTGGCTCATTGTGTATGGCACACTTTATTTTGAATATAATTGGAGACTATCCACTTGCTAATTAGGCTAATTTCTAAGTTGTCATTATGCAAATCTCTTGGAAATAAATTTACACAAGGCTCAAAGTTTTCAACAAATGCCAATTGTGCGTAAGAATTTATAGAAACGCACAAGTAAAAAGTAGTAAATGCAGAAAAGGCTTCTTTTTAAAGTCTAAAGGACGTGACAGACGGCTTAAATCTATTACAAGAGATGGGAGATTTAATTTTAAAAGCAACTTTGTGAATCTTGAAAAGCTGGGCGTCTCATTTCTTCTGCCTCTAAGCCGGCTCTTCTTATTGCAGGGTCAGAGAAGAGAAGTCAGAGCAGCTTTTAGACCATATTGAGTTTTGTGATTTCTCCTTTGCTCCTCCTTCTGCTTCAATATTGGACCAACTGTTGGGATTTGTATTTGTGGACATGCCAACATAAACCAAGTAATCCTGCTTTCAGTAATACATCTCACAGAAGTCAAAAGGGCCAAAGATGTTCTTGGGAAATGAAAACTTGTAATCTTGGCATCAAGATTCTTCTTCTGTCACTCATCTTGTTATTTCTAACATCAGACTTTAGAACATCTGGAATGGCCTGAGTTTAAAAATTTAAATGCACATTTAAGAGAATATTAAAAAATACAAAAACACTGTTAACTTCTTTAACTGTTGGATTTGTGTCTTGTTTCTGCAGATAATGATGTGATAAAGACTGAGCAGACCAATGAGGAGCTCATCGTTCCTGACCCCGCATCGACTACTGCAGAGGATCTGCAGCCAGTATCGGTCAAGGAGCACAAACCAGGCAGAAAGAGCAACTGCAGACCAGGTGAAGAGTCCGAAAGTGACTTTGAGTCCGATCCTCCTTCGCCAAAAAGCAGCGAGGAGGAAGAGCCGGAGGAGGAAGAAGGCCTGAACAGTGAGCACGGTGAAGACACTGAGCCAGAGAATTTAGGACAGAGGCCTCTGCTGATGGACTCTGAAGAAGAGGGAGAGGAGGATGAAGACAAGCACAGCTCTGACTCAGACTACGATCCCAGCAGGGTCAAGAGTCGCTCGAGGAAAGCTCTTGCTGCTAAAGCAGCTGCCAGGAGGAGTCCTGAGGAGGATTCTGGCATGACTCTGATAACTCCTCCAGAGTCACCCAGTAAAGTGAGAGCTGCTCCAGATGTGGATGATGTGGATGTTTTTGGTGCTGTTCCTTTCCTTGGAGGGGCCTCGCCTGTCCAGCCTCCAGAAAGCACAGACATTTTTGCCAAAGCGCCTTTCAGGCAAGTCAGCCATGAGGAGAGAGCTGCAGATGAGTTTGATGTTTTTACCAAAGCGCCATTCAGCCGGAACCTCTCCAAGTCGGGCAAGAGTGGCAGCGATGTTCCCATGGGCCAAACACCACCCGTTTCCCCTGAGGGCATTGACATCTTCGGCTTCTCTCCCTTTCAGCCAGGCCCCACTGACCCACCTCCCACCACCTCTAGAAGTGCAGAAGATATCTTCCGGACGTCTTATGAGGAGTCAGCCAGCCCTCAGCAACAGAGACTGAAGCAGCGCAGCCTCCAGAAGCTGTCGTCACGCCAGAGAAAGACCAAGCAGGAGGCCTCGGCATGCGGCAGCAACGGCAAACGGCACCACGGTACACCGACTGGAGGCCGAAAGACCAACAAGCCAACTTACCGCACACCTGAGCGAGTTCGCAGGCACAAGAAGGTTGGGAGGAGGGACTCACAGAGCAGCAACGAGTTCCTTAGCACCTCTGACTCTAAAGAGAACATCAGTGTTGATATAACCATGGCTGAAGGGAAAGACAAAGGAGCATCTCTGCCGGTAGAAGAAGCTCTTTTAGACCCGTTTGGAGCCAAACCCTTCCATCCTCCGGACGGCAGCCGGCACGGTCAGTATCAAGGACTCGCTGATAGCAAGAGCGACATGAGCACAGCCAATGGCAAGTCCTGGACGGGTTCTCTTCACAGTGCTCTCGGAGAAAGCAGAATCATGGATGATTTCGGGGCGGTGCCCTTCACAGAAATGGTTGTCCACAGTGGACCTCAGCAGCAGCAGCAGCAGCAGCAGCAGCAGCCACCGCCACCGCCCTCACAGCCGCTGGAGCTCGACCCGTTCGGAGCTGCACCTTTTCCCACGAAGCAGTGACTTTTGTTGCATCTTCCCACTTTGCCAGTTGCTGTTAAATAACCCTTGAGCATTTTTTCTTTGGCTTGGAACCAATCAAGAAACAACAAGCTAACAATGTCCTAACTCTTCTTTTTTTTTTTAAAAGAACCTTTTAATACACCTAAATCCTGTGGAGTGTGAGTGATGTTTCCACATATCTTTCAGCTGTATCTGTTTGCTGAGAAGCCTTTAATGCTGCAACGCTTGTAAAAACTGGGAGAAATGGAAAACCCACTCGAAAAATTGTAATGTGATTTTAAGCTTAGCGTTTGACCGCTTGACTTGCTGCAAAAAGCTATATGGCCTGCCTTCTGATCTACCAATATGTTTTTTTTTAGCACCACAAAGCCTTACCTGAGCTGGGCTCTGCCTTGCTGCACAGTACCTCGGAAACCACGGCACAATCGGCCTGCGTTGGCCTTTCGTGTCGGTGGAATTGTTTGGGAGTTGACCTTAACCACTTTGTTTTGTCCTTGTTAGACCTTCTCTATGCATAATTTCACAGTAGTCTTTACGCAGCCAAATGTGACTGTCAATTATGTTGCATTACACTTTGAATACTAGAAGGGATCGATTTATATAGTTCTTCCTGAAAGAAGTTTGATTTGTTAATTGGGTCAGGTTGAAATTTAGGCTCTTAACTGTTTTCGTTTTCTCTAGCAGTAAACTCTTTGTAAGTATCGTTAACTTTCTTTTGTATTAAGTTACAACTCAGCACATTCTGTTAGAAATAAGGACGAAATAAAACACAAAGCCACATTAGATCACTAGTCTAGGTTTGTGTTTTAGAAGTTTGACCCGTACAGAAGCCCCACAAGCTGTAGCGCTAATTTCTAAGCTCCTAAAATTAGCTGTCAGAAAAGTTTCTGAATAATTTACGCTTAAAAATAAATGGGAATTGCAGCTCTAGTTAAAGGATAAGGCTGGTGGTATTCCATATATTTTATTATTGTCAACAAAACCCCAGACTATGATCAGCAATGTTAGGCCATCTCTCAATACTGTCTGACTTCCCTTCCCTGCCTGGGGCTCTCAGCCTCAGGCCCATTGGTTGCTACTGAAAACATAAATCAGTTCAGGAACAGTTTGACATTTTGCAAAACATACCAATTCACTTTATTGTTGGGAGATGGCAGACAAGAAATGGTTTAACTCACAATCCACTCTAAGACCACAACAATAAACAAGATTTAATTAATTTTGTACCTTTGGACAGAGCCAGGCTTGCTTTTTTCCCCCTGCTTGTGGTCCTTATGCTTAGTTAAGCACAACTGCCTGCTGTCTATGGCTTCATATCTAAAGGGTAGATGTGAGACAGGTATCTATCTTTTCAAACTCTTGGCAAGAAAGTGTATGTTTTTTTTTCTCCCCAAAATGTCATAAACTATTCCTTTTAAAAACAGATGACAGATACATATTTTCACTTACAAAAAAAAAAGGCTTGGTAGTTTCCTTAAACATCTGGTCACTGTAGTTTTCATTGACCATTACCCAAACAGCAGGAAAAAGTTATTTTGTTAGGGACTATTTTCAGCTGCGGATTTATCCACATTTCGTGCCTTAATGAGCATTTCTTGCAGCGGATGAGTGCATGTCCAACTGAGTCACTTTAGACTACACTGTGTATGTTCATGGCAATGAAGGAACATGTCACCCAGTGCGGCTCATCGATGCGTTTATAATAGTTTATGGCCAAAAATGCAGCTGCAGTAATTCCTCGGTGGCACAGAGGAATAAGATTATCAGCCTTCGATACACACAATACTTTACTTACGGTTTTGGTCTTTTCCATGTTATTTGTTGACAATAACAACAATATGGAGTATCACCAGTTATTCTTTAACACACGTCTTTCCACTACAGAATGTGAATTGGCATGTTCATAAAGGGAATAACCATTCAAGGAGAAATCTGTGATATGAAATCAGGTCATTTGTCTTCATGAACCCATTTTTCAGCGCTGAACTCTTCCATGAACCAGTTCTCTGTGTGCTCTACATTGACCGCCTTAAGCACTGCATATACCTTCACGACCATTGGCACATTTGTTTGAATTCAACCTGCAGGTTTCTGTGTTTTCACCGGTGGAACCATTTGATACAACTACTTTCCATCTTTTTTTCACAAGGGTAAATCTTATATTGTATTTATCATGCTATACTGCTGTTTGATGCAATAAAAAAAGTCATCTCAGTGAGGTGGATGCTGTTAAGTGGAATCTAAAACAATGCGGATATACACTTTTTGAACATGGTTGATTTTATTTAAAGTCAAGTTCAGCAGTTTGATCGCTCAGGTATGAAAAGTCAAGATACAAAATTTCCACTGCTACAAAATGGGTCTTAGACACACAGCTGATGTCTCTCAGAGCTTATCAAAGACTAAATGTTTTAGAGAAACCGTTACAGACAGTACAAAGCAGGTTCATGGTGAATAATTTAAATACAGAACAACAAAAATAATCTGAAATTGTAACACCACAGAACATTTGACTCAGTCTACAACTTAAAAACATTAAATATCACACAAACAACAAATGACTTTCATCCCAAAATGAGACCGCTACCTGTTGTAATTCATTGATTACAATAAAATTGCAAATGGGACATGCATTAATATGTTAAGCATTAAGACTCTTTGCTTACTAAACTCTAACATTTGGTAGAATTTAAAACTTTACATTTTTGAAGTTTCAAGCAATTCGGTTAAGGTTTTTTTCCAACATGGATGTGTTGCATTTTGGAATGAAGACATTAAAACACAAAACAACAGTTGACTTTTAACATTGCACATCACCCTATATGAGCTGAAGAAAAAGTATTGTGGGTTCTCGTGTCTGAAAATGCTGAAGATTCTCTCGGCGGTTTAAGCAGAGAAAGCAATCTTTAAATCAAGAGTCTGCAAAGTGCAGAAACAAGCTGCAGTTGTAATGTGAACTGCAATGCATGTGGATAAAGAGTGCTGAAAGTGCTTGAATCTTTAAATACAATAAAACTGTGTCCCAATTTCAAACTAACTTTAACTTGACAGCGATTACAGTAAACCTAAAAATGCCCCCATGTAGAATAAATCAATTGATTGATTTGATGGCCATGCTACATCTTGACACAAAGTACAAAACATGATGTAGTCCTTGGAAATTAAGTTTCTATGTTGTCACTCCCTGCTCACGTTTCATTCTCTGAATATACAATCAAAGTGCCTGTAGAAAGACACGCTTCTTCCCCCCCCCACAGTCTTGTGCCTGTGCAGTGCTTCAACACTGATACATACAATATACAAGCTGCTTAGTAATGCACTCTCAACATTACCTCATATCGTAGACATCAGTTTCAGTTCAAAGTTTAGAATTGGGACACAGTTTTAAGGGGTACAAGTCTCACTAGCAGCCCCTAGAGGCTGAGTTGCTCCTCTACACCCAAAATCTCATCACTCATCCTTTTGCTACGCCTTAACCTTTACTAGTTACAGCTGAAAATAATACAGTAAAGATGTGAGGGAGAGAATTTACAATAAACCAATAGTTTGTAATAAACTGTACTTAAATATGTGTCAGTTTAAACGCAGACACAACATAAAAAGAAAAAAATCATCAAGTCCCGGAGCATGACATACTAACACATCTGCAGTCTTCATAGTACCTGTATTTAAAGTAAATGCATTTGATCATCCTGGGACTGAAACACTGTGTGTCTTACTCAGCAGCAACAAACTGAAAACACTAATGCTGCACACACTGAATGACAAAATGACAAAGTAAGATAAAGTGATGAAGATAACATGTTAAGCAGTTGCTCTGTCTCTTTGGTTTTTCTATCTAAACATGAATTGTGCTGAAAGATGCTTGTTAGTTTTTGCTTGTTTTTGGAACTTTCCTCACAGTTTCACCACAAACAACTTTGAATTGTTTGGAAGTAAAAGAAGAAATGATTGGGCTCAGCAGATCTTAACACTGAACAAACAGATTTGTTTACTCACATACACACATACTTTTAGCATTACTGTGCAGAGTGGTGACATCAATACCTAAAACATTTTTCATTTTTCCCTTTTAAGGTCAGTTTACGTGAGTACTTAATGAAGGAAGCCAAAAGTTAATTAAATTTAACAAGAGCTACATGGTGTTTCATTAACAGGCACTTACAGTAATGTGTGATCTCTTGCCAACCTTGGAGATTTGAGCCAGTTTTGAAATGAAAGCTGCTTTTACAGTGTTGGAGATATTCTAGTTTGACTGCAGAATTTCTGTGTTTTGTTGGCGGCAATGTGGTAAAAATTAGATTGAACCACTGCGACTGTTTACCTACAATCACTCAAGAGGTCCTGTTTTATCTAAACAACACACACTCGTCACATGTCACCTCTCATCCTGGAGGTCACAGGTCTGATTCCTGTTTACAGAGATTCACAGGTCAGGTGGACTGAAGACACTTGCAGGTAAGAATGTGTCCGACTGTGCTGACACTGAGATGGACTGATGGCCTGTCCCTTATGTCTCCCTGTCTTCCACCTGTGCATTCTGGAACACACTGCAGCTGTTCACCATCCTAAACACAGAAAAAAACAGGTTTAAACAATGACAGAATAATTAAAGAATTACATTTATCGTAACATGTTTTTTTTCTTTTTCTATGCCCTTTAACATCTCAGTCATTTTTACCCTTATTTAAATCTTCACAGCCTGGAGAACAACTGGAGGCTTAACGTTATATAGCTTTAGAGTAAAGTGCAGCTTACAGTTTAACAGAGCCGAGGCGCGCAGAGCAGCGTCCTAGACGTGTTGGGGGGTGTTTGGGCAGGGCTGGCTGTGTCTGTACGCCATGATGAAGCATGATGACTGGTGCCACCAGTAAAACATCAGCACCAGCAGCAGGTGCCACACCTGGTGACTGGAGCCCAGGTAGTTCAGTTGACCTGCAGCAGCAGGAAATAAAAAACAGTTAAGGACGCATGCTGGAGGATCATTTGTGATTTGGAATATAACACTGTTGCTTTTCAGAAGAAGACATACTTTATTTAGAACCTTAAATTTCATAACTGAGTTTAAGACTTGAGCATTAGAATGATTCAATTAAGCGTTTATCATGACAATGTTATTTCAGGTCATTTGTCCAGATGTTTTGTGGAACCGGATCTGGAAAATACCAGATCGATATCTCTCGCTCTCTCACTCACACACTCTTCAGCTCTAAAGATGCCTGAAATGTGACAATGATGAAGAAACATGCTTAAAGTTTATATTTTAAAACCACAAGAAACAAATACTGAAACATTGTTTATCAAGCTCACAGCTGTTTAAGACACCATTTCCTCCAAAAATAAAATTACATTTCACTGGTTAGTATTATAATGTTGATCACTTCTGACCAACGATGGAGCTTTAAGCTGTTCAGACAGTAACATTTCAAATGACATGGAAAGTACAGAGTGAGTAGCTCTGAAGAACAGTGGAAATCAAAAAGCGGTCTCACCTGGGAAGTAGCGTTCAGGTACTTTTGAAACGTAGAAAATGAGAGCTAATGCAGCGATGAAATACATCCCCAGGATTCGAGGAACAAAAGCCTGAGGAGAAGAAATATTTATTCAACTGATGTGTGGAGAAGAATTAACAGCAGCTACGAGACAACAACAACTAAAAACAACGAGTCCTATCCCTGCTGAGTGAGTTATTAGAATAAATGACAAAGACAATTATTAGAACGGCGTGGTTCAGCACCATGTTGTCTGAGTCAAACTACTGGCAAGATCTTTATGACGCAGACTGATACTAAATCTGTGAGGAAAACTTGACAAGAAAACTGCGCAAATAATCTGGCATCAGGAAGAATTTAAGCAGATTACCCATTCCTCTATAAAAAAAATGTTCAGCAGTTTAACTGAAAATATTAAAGCTTCACACAGCTCAACATCAAATGTAACCACTCATATAAACCCAGAACATCATAATTAATATTTCCTAACCTGGACGAGCTCTGAGGAGAAGCCTCCGGTGAGGCAGATCCAGTGGATGGTGGGGATGAGGCCGTATCCGGTCACCGAGCAGAAGATGAGCGAGCGCAGCTGCTTCCACTGCTTGCTGAGGTAATGAGGGTGGATCTGAGCGAAAAAGATGGCCAGGATCATGGCCAGGACCGTCACCAGGTACACCTGCCGCCAGTACTGCGGGGACAGGAAGGGCAGAGGTTAAATCACACCATCCACACAGAAACACACACTCCCTCCCTGTTTACAGTGACACACGGACATCTCACTGCGACTTCTTACATTTCGTACATTTCTGTTCCATCTACAGGTTTCTGCAGGGTCCCTGGAGGATTAAAAAAATATTATCTTACACATAAATGCAGTCAAACTAAAACCTTTCAGACATACAAGAAAATGCATTTGAGACCTTTAAAAAAGAATTGATGCGTTAAGAGTAGAAACAACCGTGCTACATACAACATACTGTGATTGCATGTTTTGCATACTGGACTGCTGACCCTGTTCTGTAATCAACTTATGAGTGGGCATGCAACACAGAGAAACACACAAATACATGAGGAGAAAACATTTTGTACTTTTCTCCACCGCACTGATTCTTGAATTCAGCTTCTTTTTTTTTTAGTGGTTAAACAACTATTAATCAATTCACAGAATGGTGTCATTCATCCATCACAAATGCCAAATGTTTGCTCATTCCAGCTTCTCAAATGTGAAGATTTGCTGCCTTATTTATATCTTTGGGTTTCAGACAGCGAGTAGAAAAACTACATAAAGATTTGGTCTCTGGGAAATGGCGATGAGCATTTTTCTGTGTTATTTTTTTGGTCATTTTCAGTTTTTCCCACTTTTTTTTTTTAAATTAACACCTCAGGTTTTCTGATCTCCACCATTTCATGTATGTCTTTATATAATTTGCATACGATGATATAACAAACTTCCTGAAACAAAAAAAAAAAGTGAACGACTATACATGTGCTAAAAACGGTTTCCAACTGTGTTGCTAACATATTTATGATCATAATCCAAACATACAGTCGTCACTGCTACTTAAACTTCTATAAGTAAGTGTGCACAGTCTGGACAGCCACGTCTCAGTCCCTTCTGTCCATTTGTGTGGATGTAGGCCTCCGTCCAGTCACACGTCCTCATGTAACGAGTCCTGCTGAATTTCACAGTGAATAAATTTGCACCAGGAACAAGGCCCCGCTCGGCTCCAGCCAATTTTTTTAAGCTCGTCTCCTAGCAGACACCATGTTCTCTCCTCCAAATCTGCATTTCTAAAACACTCTTGATGAGACAAGAGTTTGAATGGCTAAATATAAAAAAATCAGTTTTTCTTTAGGGACTTGGCTTGCCACAGGAGTGGAGCCACCCAGAAGCGGAGCCCTAGTCTTGGCAAGGACGGGGGGCCCCTTCGCTGAGACAGCTCCCAGACTTGCGAACGTCATATGGTGGGGAACAGGAGTGACGGACTGCTCCGTGAACGCAGCCATCTGGTTTGGGCTGGAGCAGATTTCAGCTGCGTTCTGGGGGCAAAATAACCCGGCGCTTCCAATATGCGGGGGAAAGCGAACAGTAAGGAGCACAGCCAAATACTTCAGGAGTAAAAAAATAAAAAAATAACTAAAAAATGAGAAGCAACCAGGAAGGGAAAAAAAAATAACATGGTTGTGGGCGGCTGGAATAAGGAACTGAACAGGCTTGTGTCATCAGAGGCTGTTTTCCAAACGGCGAGCGCAGCAAAGGTGTCGTGTTGCTTATTCACCAGGAACAATGAGTCAATGAGCAGAGCCAGACTGTGGGCTCCTCTTCAGCTTTATTCAATTACTGCCTCTCAGGTCCAGGATATGAGCTCAGAGCCTCTGGGGAGGACTGACGTTAAATCTGTGATATGTGCAGGGAAGCTCACATAAACATATTTACATTATCTATAATGTGCATGCCCAAAGTGACATATTTAGATGGCTTAGTTCGTCCAACCAACGATCCCCAACCCAAAGACTCATTTACAATCATAAATGGCAAAGAAAAGCAGCAAATCCTTACATTTTAAGAAGCTCCAACCAGCAACTGCTTGACATTTTTGATTGAAAAATATAAAAAAATGTGTCAGTTATCAAAATAGGTGGCAATTAATCTTCTTTCAGACCAATAATCCATGCAGCTCTATTTGGTATCAACTAAAATGTGTCTGTTCTGTAGCATCAATGTTAAAAAACTGTTGGCTACCAAAATATCTCATCAGATCCATAATCATTTTTAGTCATTATTTGATTAGATTGTTTCAACTTCTTTAAAAGTTTATTCATGAAACAGGAAGTAGCAGTCTGACAAATTAAGTCCAGTTACTCTGTGTCTCTAAAGCTTTCAGACAGATCTCATGGATGAGATTGATGCAGATGTTAAGGGTGTGGGCAAGTTACTAATATATCAACTCTATTACTACTATTACTACTCTATTGTCCTAAAAAACATGATTTCACTGCTCCAGCTACCATAGTGTCTGGCAGGGTGGACACATCAGTCAAGTTAGTGATTGGTGAAAGCGAAACAAACTAAACCCAAAGAAACAGGCTACCAGGAACACAACGTTGGGCTGAAATCAGGCTGAATATCAAGATAATCAGTTGTGTTTAGACAAAATGTGACATGTCACAATTTGGCTTATTTTATTATATCAATAAAAGAAGCCAAATGTTTTCATATATGAGTACATAACTTATCAAATGTAGTAATGTTCTGGTATTGGTACTACAGATTTATTGTTTCACAAGAAAACAAAAGTCAGAGCCGAAGTGGCCTGACGGATTTTCTCTGAGATCATGGAAGAGCAAGGAGAAGATATATTAAGAGAAGCAGATAAAAGAAAGTAGTGTGGAGGACAGGGGAGATATATGGAAACAGAATATGAAACAGTGGAACAGTTTGTTGTCTGTGAACTTGAAGAATAAGCCATTCACGATTAAACCGAGCCGAAGCAAAATTGAGTCATGGAGGATTTTTTTTTAAGGATTTAAACCGATGTTCTGGATGCAACTCCAGAGAGAGTCTGTGGTGCCGCATGAATAGATAAGGGTTTAGCTGACAAAG
The DNA here is from genome assembly GCF_040436345.1 of Pagrus major. NCBI lineage: Eukaryota > Metazoa > Chordata > Actinopteri > Spariformes > Sparidae > Pagrus > Pagrus major. The sequence goes on from NC_133219.1 coordinate 17,245,013, forward strand.
CAAGTGACTAATCTGGTTGGGGTGTTTAACTTTGACCTTGCTTATGAATTTACAGCCTTATTCTTTTTCTGTTGAATCCCTAACTGAGAAAATTTGTTCATTTTTGCAGTAGTCTTGGCAGACGAAAACACAGTGGCACATTAAACCTGTTAAATTAAAGTCAAGCTCAGCTTTTTTTAATCCATTGCACAAATATTAAATGTAATACTGATAATATTGTGGCAAACACAAAAAAGCTAAATTGAAATGAAACTTGCATGTGACCAGACATTGCTTAAGTACAATGTTTGTTCAAGTGCAACTTCTGTATTTAATTATTTATTTTAACTTCCTCGTCTCCTGATTTTATTTTTGACCATCCTTTTGTCTCCACGCACTTTGACATTATTATTTCAGGTGTATATAGTTTTTAGTACATTTTATTTTTATTTCTACATTGCTTCATTTGTTTCAGTTATGTACAATGCCTCTGTTCTTGCTGCTTAGATACCTTAATCTCCCTGCATGAATAAAGTCTAACTTATCTGATCTAATGCATTGAAGGGTGAAGTAGCCGGTGAATTTCACTATCCTCGCTGTCAACATAAAGGGAACAAAATCACTACCATTGGCATAAGTCAGTCATAGAAGTGGACTGCAGGCTGAGGATGAACTTACATTGTTGCAGTAGAAGGTGTAGAAGACTCCGGGGACGTAGCAGCCCAGGATGCCGATGGAAACTCCAGCATAGTCCAGCGCCATCCAGCGGCGGCTGGTCTTCTCCGAGCGGTGGCAACAGAACAGGTGATAACCCACCGAACACAGCATGCACAGCTGAAGATGGAGACATCCAGAGGAGAGTCGGGCATTACAACGGCAAGTGATGTGATACGCACAGCGAGATAACAAGTAGAAAAATATTTATGATTTAAAGAGAGGTGTCCTAACCGTTTCCTCTCAAAATTAAGCCTTTTTTAATAGACTCTGATTTTTTTTTAATTGGACTTGAAGACTCTGCTTGTCAAGCCTGGTCCAGCCAACTGCTGGACTGATTATTTTTCATTTGTTGACAATAACTGCCAATATTTTGGATAAGGTCTAATGTCCTTCTGTAGCCACTCAGATTAAGGTAACACCATGCAGTTGCCACATATTCAGTTTCCAAGATATTTGGCTAATTTGAAATCACCACATTGCTCAACACAAGGAGAAAGCTTGTTGTAATTGAGCCTGAAACATATTACATAATGTATAATGAGCCCTGCCTAGGTAAAATTGGCTAAATATAAAGATGACAGACAGAAACAGACCTGGAATAACTCGCAGTGAATCCTCATGACTTCTTATTAGAAGTGAAATTGTGAGTTTCGTCTCAAAGAGTGAACATGTATGAGTTGATGCTTTGTCATTAGAAAGATACTTAAATGTGAAATCTGTAACTTAAACCAGATAAATAAAACAATTTGTAATGTATAACCTCCCACACTATTTCCAGAGGTGAGAGGTATTTAATATGGTGTTTTAATTTATCAAAAATACTATAATATATGTGAAGAATTCACTCCAACACCGAGAAGCTAAACTACTGAACATGATGTGACACCTCTGGCTCAGTCACTCCCAGTTTCCTGACTCTAAATTGAGCAATACTTTGTTGGCAGCATTAACAGCGCAGATATGACCCAACAAGATGTTCAACATCTGAGAATAGCTGACTAAGGAGAGACACTCTTACTGAGCTGGGTTTTGCATTTTTAAAATAGTTCACCATACAGATGGATTTACTAACACGACATGAACTACAGACATTATAGATGCCAGCTCAGTCTTACTGTAATATCAGCAAAGTGATCTACTAAAGGGTTTTACAACCCACCAACTAGTCACAATGTAAGATGACATCCTAATCAGTGATTTCTACCAACTCTCATGGCTGAAGTAAACTGGAAAACGTGTTCCTGTACCTGGAAGCAGAAGAGCCCGATGGAGTAGATGACGTAGTCTTCTCTAGAGGCGCCCACGGCCGGCAGCACCAAGGCCATGTTGTACACCCCGACACAGAAGAAGAGCAGGAAGCCTAACAGATGGCTCCAGATATTCACCGTCTCATTGGACAGGATGAAGAGGCTGCACAGAGGATTTACAATCTTTAAAACGATAACTCAGATAAAAATTTTAAAAAGTCATCCTACTCTCGGAAGCATCTTTTACTATGGACTGAGAACAGTAATGTCACCCGCACAGCCCACAGAGTTTAAATTCAAACGTCTTTATGCTGTCTGAACATCAATCCCTGAGCTCCTGCAAGGTTCTGTTGCTTCACAGATTGAAAATCAATCCAAAACTATTGACTTTTTCATTAATTAAATATTGCCATTAAAGAAGGCAAATAGGAAATCCAATCTGTATGGTATTTGTGGGGATGAACCTAGACAAAATGAGAGATTTAAATACAAAAACTGCAATGAATTTCTTTGCATGAAATATGCAAGTTAATTAAAAATCCCTGAGCCAACCTTTGGAGTTGACTCTGCACTTTTACCTCCTTGAGGAGAGAGATAATGAAGTAACTATAGATTAATGATCACAAAGACTATCAAGCGACATGATTGCTCATTATCTTAGCCATATTTATGTAGCCCTGGATTCTACATTCAATAAATCTTATATATTAAAATGCAGCTGATCCCCTTTCTGTTCTCTGCTTCTTACCTTTTGATGCACAGTCTGGAGGGCAGGTAAGCTCTGTATCCATCTGTGATGTAGGGGTTCTCCCTCAGAAACACCGGGATCTGTTCGTAGGTGTACAGTCGGATACCTCGGGGCACCAGCACAGGCCAATACTGATAACCTCCCAGCTCAATGTAGTGTGAAGTCTGGGCACTCTTTTGAGGTTTCTGAGGCATGGCTGAGCCGGAGGAGTCTGCTTTAGTCAGACCTGAAGCTGAGAACAAAAAGTCAGATCCAGATCTGTAAAGGCTGCATCAAGTCTTATTGAACATGATAGCACAGTAGCTTGTAAGTCTCTCTGATCTGCCAGTAAATGTGGCAGATTTAAATGTTTTTTTAACTGTCCAGTGAAGCAGATTTGCAAGTGACCCACTTATTGAAGTTATCTTTAATGATTTCATGAATTCAACAAGTGAAGATACTGGGGGCCTTTACCTGTGGCATCTGTGATCTAGAGTAGCTAATATCTGCTAGCTAACATTAGTTGGTTGCTTTAGACGTGCAGCCACCGACTTGACTTGCATGTAATCTCATGTTACCTGCTGTAAGTATATCCCTCTCCACCAATACCAAACTCCGTTCCATAATATGGCAATTTTAGGCCTTGAGTGCTAGCAAACATTCACGCCTCCAGAAAAGAACACAACGCAAGAGTTTAAGAAGCCTCTGGGTCGAAACTTTAATCCAGAAAACATACTATAAACCAAGCAACACTTATAAATAAAGTTTACATTTATACAAACGATCCTGCTCCTAGTCTTCCCTAGCTAATATACAACTGACTAACAGTACATTACATTGTATCGGGCGGCGGTGGCAACTGTGACACAGATTATAAAAGTGTGATTTTGTTGACATAACGGGCTTGCTTTGCAAATTATTACAAGCCGACTACGCCCGAAGAACCAACGGAACCATTTACCACTTTAACTTAAGTGTTACCATGGAAAATATATTATCTTTGGCCAAGCCAATCTTAAAATATCAGAATTTTCAAAACAGTTTGGCAGCCAGTGGCTAATTACAGCTCGAGTCCGAACTGGCTAGGCTAGCTGACATGCCGCTTTGTTTAGAGTCAAGAAATTAACGACAGACTCACCTTTCAATTTGGTGTATGTGCAGTTTGTGCCATTTTGGGGTTTATAATACGAACTTCGCATTTGTAAACATATGTTGACATTAATTTAAAAAAAACAACGCAAGGGTAAGAAGTTTCGGCTACAACATCTTCCAAATCACCACATACGTCATCAGTAATGGACCCCTCTACTGTGCCTAAGGACTGCCTGAGTAAAAAGAACAGACCCAAACACAGCAAATGGAAACAACCACACATCTTTACATACAAAACAATATTCACATAATTTTCAAACACACAATAATTGCATTTAAAATAATTTCTTTATTGTTAAAACAAGCAACAAAAAATTCTTGTTTAGTGTGCAAAACACACACAACAAAAACAAAAAACATCACATAGCTGTACAAGACTTGCCAATGTCAGACAAGCAGGACAACACACAATATTAATGTGAATGAGCTAGCTCTACTTTTCTCTTCTTTTTCCTTCTGATGAAAGTCCAATCCCTCATAATATCTGTAGCAGGACTACTGACTAACTTTTTACACTGGTTGCACTGGTGCGCCTAACCTTTTCATTTAGGTGCACCAACACATGATTTAGGTGCAGCCTACACTTAATTGAAATTTCTTAACACATTATGTAAATTAATGTAAACAGGAAGAAAGGTTCAGACAAGAAATCGAAATAAATAACCTCAAGTGCTTAAAAATATGTTGAACTGATGTTGAAAGTGCTTGATAAACTCAAATAACTCTTACTGGGGTATTATAAAAACATTAATACAAGTAAGTTTAAATATAGTTACTGGGGAACTGGCTATGTGCAGTAGCCCTGCTTGTGGGAGTATTCGTGGATCTGCTTTGTGTTTTGTTCTGTTAGTCAAAAAATATTTCTTACATTTTTGGCCTGCTGAAAATTAGGTGCACCAATGAAAATATTTAGTGTGCAACCTGTGTAGTATAAATCAGGACATAGGAAGCCCTCCTTGCATGTTCTATATTGAAATATTCATTTGTAGGCCTGTGTTATTAGTTAACTATTTTTGTCACTAATGCTTCATGCCATGCTCCTTTGATTTGCTGTATTGTCACCTCTTGTTGGTAAGGTGCTACAAGAGCACAGTGCATTAAACAGTGTTTGTTTTTTTATATTAAAGTAGTAGAATTATCACTATTTTTGATTTTTTTTTTTGATTGCTTTATTCTTATGTTACTCATTATTGGGCATTTCTGCATTTATGAGACAGTACACAGTCAATAGCTGCCAGCTAATGAGGGGGACATACTGCCTGGCCAGACTTGAACCAGACACATTGTAGTTACATAGTAGTAGCATTTTAAACCCTCATGCTACCAGGACACCCCAAGATTAATTTACACTCATCTTTGTTATTTTAAAAGGGGCAACCCACCATTTCACATGCTGAGTTCAGTTACTCGTCACAAGGAGCACTTCCCGGCATGTGAAAACAGCTTTAAAATGTCTGCTGTCTAGCTCAGTAGGCTTCTTCCTGGGTCTTACCATTTCCAAATGATAAAGCCTGAAAGCGTGCTGGGATATGCAGATGTGGCCCATGTTTAATGCAGGCCGCACAGCTCTCGGTCTCCTGGCTGTCTTCCCGCTGCACTGTGCCACTGTGTTACATCCTCCTGTCGCTAACTGTCATCAGGAATCCTCATCAGAGCAAGCATTCTCCACAGAGCTCTCAGGTGTGAGAGATGTTGGAGGATTCCCTCAGGAGGGAAGTCACACTCAGTCCTCCCTCTGCTGTTTACACCCCACTTTAATTGCCTCATTCTCAACTGGAAGTGTGTTCTTCATTATCACTTCTAATACACCTCTCAGCACATCCACTCTGGCAAAGTGTCAGCTGCCAAGTTAAGATAGTAACTCATGTATGCAAGGGCAAACAACAAGAATCTCCCGCGGCTGCAGTCGCTGCTCAGAGCTTTTAATTGATTTTGTAGGCTTACAATTGGCAGTGAAATGCTATGAATGATGTTTGTAGAAAAATAAGTGGTAAACTCGGAATGCATAGAGGAAAATTTACAATATGTCTTTTCTTTCTACTCCCCCCCCCCCCAAAGTTTGAATCCACTACAAGACACCTGAGCATTTTCCACTTGGTAAGCACTGACTCCAGTTGTTTTTGGCCTCGGAAATAAAGAAACAGCCAAAAAACCAACAACTTTAGAGCCTGGAGTTTGGGTTTACTTTTTGCTGCCATCTTTTTCAGGTAACCAGAGGCAATAAAATACAAATCTTGTCAATGGAAGATGGAAGTGGCAACCATCAAGACTGTCTTAGAGTCCACTGTCAACCAAGCAAATACACCTTAAAACAATATTTTGTTTTATCTTGTTAATATCCTCTAACTGGGACAGCAATTCTCAAAATCCCCACCATGACAACAAAAGAACGTTAAGTGAAAGGATTCCTCCAGTATATCACAACGTGTTATCCATCATTTCTATCAGTTATGATAACTTCGTAGTAGGGATTGAGTGATAATCAGCCGGGCCAATTATCATGGCCGATATTCAGCATTTTTTATTTATGGGGATCTGCAGTTTTTGTGTCTTATTGCTGATTAATGTAAATTAATTTAAAAATGTGCCACTTTGGGTCTGATGCAGCATCGGTTCTCCGTTTTAAGTCACCACTCAGTGTCCCCCAACACTATTTGATTGATTACATGTCACAAGTAATAGCCTATCAACAGTGATTAATCTGAATCTGGAAAGTAATTGGCAACGAAAGTGGAGTGGAAGAACCTTAAATAAATTGTATTTGGTTACATTCTATCGACGATCATTCTGAATTTTGACACTAAGATTTTTACTTTTACTGCAAATTTATATCGGTTCCCCAAAATAGGTTTCCTTGAAAAAACTGTATCGGTTGATCCCTACTTTGTATTCACCAAGATAAATGCTGAGATCTGGGATGACGTTGACATCATCATGATAAATAGACAGGATATCTCTGTAAACAAACCAACCCCTGAACAGGATTTTGGAGTTTAAAATTAAAAATGATTACACCCAAACTGTTGCTATGAATCCTTCATTGTGTCCTCATGGTGAGTACAATCAGTCAGTGCTGAAACAGGACAGTCTTTCTGTGAACACTGATGGATGCCAGACTTTAAGTGTCACCTCACTCTCAGATTTCATCAATTTACTGAGTGATTCCAGTGTTATTACTAGTGTTGGGAATCATGGCCACAACTACAGAGTTAAAACCCAAAATCTGTTAAATTGGAATTTTACTTTAAATATAAAGACCTTCATATCTTCATGAAAAGACTTGATTGACTCTGTATTTTAAAGAACTGTTCAACATTTGGGAAATATGCCTATTAACTTTATTCCCTGGAGTGACAGGAAAGATCGATACCACTCACATACCTTTGTTATAAGTACGAGGCCACAGGAAGCCAATAGCCTAGCTTATAATAAAAGCAAGGATCTGTCAAAGATAAAAGATACACCTTTTGTACCAGCATCTCTAAAGTTCTCTACAGTGCAGACTGCCTCCATTGCACCATTGCTTTCAATGTTAACACACGTCATATCTGCTAACCATTTCCTTAAACTACAAGCCGCTCTTTTTAGCATATCTGCTAGTGTCCGTCAAGATTGTGGAAAGTCAGTGCCCCCTGTAAACCCTCTAAACTATAAACATGTTTTTATATGAATTTTAAATATACTAGAGACTTCATGTTGGTCAGAAACAGCTGAGTTTTTGGAGTTTCATGGCGGGTGAGTTCTTCGAGACAGCACAGTGGATTACAGCTGTCACTCTAGCTGTTCATCCAAAAATGATTTAAGATCAGACCCTGGTACAGTCATGATAGAGGACACACATTTCACATCCACTGAAGCCTGTACTCCTGGACTCTGACGTAGGTTTTTCATAAGGACGACTCCCTGTCTCCCGCCCCACCACCTTCTTCCTGACTCCTCACTGATTCACTGTGACAATCTGTCGTCGGCCGCTTTTTTTTTTATGAATCTGATTTCTGTCCTCCATTTTTCTGTCAGACTTAACGTAGAAAAATGTACCAGGATGTAATTGTGCGCTTAGTCTGCGTGTAATGGAACATGAAATTAAAGTGGTCCTACTTATTCTCTGAATGTTTCTTATAAAAGCAGGGGGTGATTTGTGTATCAGCGATTTTATTAGTGTCGAAATATCACATTTGTGATGATTATCGCAGAGACACTGTTAAGTGTTCCATGTTATGGCCGACTTGGGATATTTTCTTTCATAAAGCGTTAACTGTGGATGAGTCCTACAATGAAATGTGCTATAAAATGGCACTGCATTACATCTTAATTGAGAGTGCCTACACTGTCTTGGCAAGTGAAAGTCTCTCCTTTCCAAACAAGGCGCTGTTAGACTGGTTTAAATAGAGACAGACAGGCCCCCAGGCTACTAATGTCCTTTGGGATTGTCAGGGTCATCAATGAAACACAAAGCTACACTGGTGCGCTCTTCTCTCACTGTTGCGCTGCATTTAATGGCACATTAGGTTATGGTGAATACATTAGATGTTATACTTCCTCTCACTGATGTTAAACGCATGCTAAATTGACTATATGCTACCACACAGAGGAGAAATTAACAATGCATGACATGTTTTCCACTGCATCCATGTTTTTGTTTCCTTAGGCGCCTCGCTACCAAGCTCCTTTTGTTCACCTCAGCGTCCACCATTTCCTCTCACACTTGCCCCTACATGGTAAACAACTTTGATAAAGCCTCAAATCTAGGGGCTAGAATCTTTATTTCCCTTTCAAACCCTAAACACAAAGCTCACAGGCATCACAGGCTTCAACGCAGGGCCCGCCAAATGTTAGCCCGCCTGCCGTGCCAAGACTAGACAGGCCCTTTGCAAAGCTAACACGGCCTCGCGGCGGCTTGTGCTCGTCAGCGGCCGGCTGGTCTCATTGGCTTTATTTATAGTCGGCGCCACAAGACATCTGCTGGAGACGAGACTCTGTCCTCTGTGTCCACACAGCACCACACAGAGGGAGCTTGTCAACGTTTTATCGAAGGCAAAGTGTTTGCGAGGACCTCGGTCAGAGGAGGGGAGAGACGGCTGAAGCCTCCTCTAATAAGACGGGTGTCCCCTCCGATTGCTTTCTCCGCAGCTCTGATTAACGAGACCGGAAGACAGAGGGAGGCTTCACAGTTTGTCGTGTCTCTTGTGTTAGCCGATGTTTACTTGATTTGAGAGCTGTTGTTTGTTTGGTGTCTTCAGTCTGGTTGTTGCTCGCCACTATTTTGGGACACTGACACTTGGATGAAACTCGGCAGTCGTCTGATGCGGCCTCGCCTTCTCCTCCACCCCTCCACCTCCTCTCCCCTCTCAGTGTCACACAGAGTTTCTCTTCCTCTCCCATTCTCTTCACATCGAGGACGTCTGGATGTCTCTGGCTGACCGTGCTTCAGGCCTTGACACAAAGTGCCGGGGACAGCTCTTTGCTCTTCCCACAGAGCGGGGGGTGAAGTCAGACTGCTACAGAAGAAAGGAGTGTGAAAATACTCTGTGTACATGTTCCTGAAAAGAACCAACCCGAGAAAGAGGCTCCTCATGAGGGAACAATACCAAACAACATGCAAAAATCTCTGCTGCAGATTGCTGAAACTAAATGTATATTTGAATTCTTACTTATCCTTTCAGAGAGTTGAAATTCAAAAGGTCTAGAGTAGGTTAAAACTGACCTAAATTTGGTTGAAGACTAAAATATTTTTAGATTACGACTTTTGTGATAAGACGTCATCAAGTCACAAAATAAATGCTTCATGGGGAAGAATCAAGGTTTTCTCTGATCATAACTACAATGGAGCCGAGTTAGGCTCCCTGAGGAACCCCTTCATTAAGTTCTCACAGGGCTCTTCCACGAAACACAGATGTTATTTCTTAAAGTGACCCATCAGATTTCCGTCTGGTTGTTTTGAAACATTACTATGGTGCTGAAGAAGACAAGGAAAGTCAGAAGTTACAATCAACTTTTAGTGTGGATCCAGATAAAAGGGACAGGTCCAGGATTTTCCTCTCATTTTCTTTAAAGGTGCAAAATGTAAGAATTGGCCACCTTTTGAAGTTATACTCCAAACAAATAGGGGGCAGCATATCCCCAGAGTAACTGCTAACTGGAGCTGTCATTACTTTGTAGCTCAGTTAGCCATGCAGCTAGTTCAACTACTGGGGAGACTTAATGTTTACACTGCTAGCACAGGAGCTTTGGACTGCTGGGAGAAAGAGGTTTTCTGGCTCCGGGCTAGCTGTTTAGCATGCTATCTTCACTAGATATCTCTGCAACACTGTACAGATGACATACTGTCAACACTAATTTTAGTTAATCTTTTAATGTTTTAAACTAAAATTCTTACATATTGCACTTTAACATTGCGAGATTGGGCTTTTTTTGACAGTTTAGTTTCTTACCCTTATTTCTCAGGGAATAATGTATTCATCTTGATGGAAAAAAATCATCATATTTAGGTGGCTGGTATCTGTAAGAGGGACTGTTCGGCCTTGGCGGAGGTATGCATTCTACTAAGTGCTATTCTATTTTTTTTTGTAGTTGTGCTTGGACTACAAATGCAAATTAGCCGCTGAGTTTATTTACATTGATTACAGTGATTTCCCAAAACGTCTTTGCTGACTAATGTGTCCTGTCCACATAAGTAATCAAATAATAAAGATTGAATATAAAGTAGAAATATCACACAGCAACTTTATTTGTCTGCTTGGATGCCATATGCAGAGCAGTACATCACAAACTGGAAAAAAGGAAGTTAAAAATGAAATGTTGCACTACAAAATGTTCCAGCACTAATGTCTAATCTATCCTTGTAGCATCTGGGCCACTGAGCTCTTTCTGGGAATGAAATGGCATTGTCGCTTAGTCTTCTTGTACATTTTTTTCTGGAAAGTTTCATCTGTATAACAATATTGAAAGGCATTAGTCTTAATCTCCTGCTTCCTTTTACTTTTGTTTTTTTTTCTTTTAGTCTCAGAAGATACATCTGGTTCCCTATCTTGTAATTCCTGCCAGGATTCCAAAGAAAAGCGAAAACAATTTTTACAACAGTTTAGGGATTAAGGAGGAGGCCAGGGTGGTTGTTTTAGGACACTTAGCTGCTGCTGGGAATGAGATTAATGCCCTCGAGCAGCAACAACTGCTGCAATGTGTTGCACTTTTTGCAGCTGGACCAAACTTCCTGGTAATCCTTAATGGATCAGAAATTGTAAGCCCATCCTCATCACTCAGACAAACTGTTTAAGCTTTTTGACACAAAGAGTATGTATGCAGGGTTTTATTTTATTTTCAGAACAATACCAAAATAAGCCCTTTAATATACAACTGACTGTAGATTAGACCTGCATATGCGCTGTTGCAGTTATCCTCTTTCTGCAGGGTTACATGGGACGCAGATTGGTTTTCTTAAGTTTAACAAAGAAGATTTAGATTTAAAAAATGATGTAATTGTGTATTTTTTCATAACTAAAAGAGCATTTTTTTGTGATTGTTACTTGTTCTCATCTACCTCTTAACCTTTGTAACAACTCACCTAAAACAACCTGTTTCTAGTTCTGCAGCTCAAATACATTTGACAAAACTGCTATAAGTGACTGCTGGAGCAGGTTTCTGACATGATGTAGAAAACTAAACTGTCTGGATTTTTGGTAGATTTCTTGCAGACATTGATTTTAGATCACAAGATGTGTATTTGTTGTCTTTCCCTGATGCTCAGACAGAGCATGAAATGTTGTGTGGTATACTGTTTCTGAAAAGGGAGCACTGATTTGTCTAATGTTGTTTGGTCTTGTGTCTGGCCTCCATTGGACATGCCTGCTTAAATGAAAGTTTAATGAAAATGAATTTACACCTTTCCTCCTCTTTATCTTATCTTATGACAACGCCAGTGTAATAGATCTGAAACCATTTCAGGCAAATTCACTACAGAAATTTTTGATGATGGAAAGAAAAACTGACAAAGCGGACACCAAGCTTATGTCGTAGTGTTGTTTTTTTTAGAGGTTTCACCCAAAAATTTAAATTCAGTCATTATCTACTCACCCCCAATCTGATGGAGAGTCAGATAAAGTTTCATAGTCTGAAGACTCAGATTACTGCCAACAAGCTGTATGAAGCCATTTCATGTTTTTTTGGTTCTTTTTTAAAGTTTTACATTAAGTCCCCATCTACTTCAGTTGTTTAGGAGAATCCTGCAACAGTGTTTTGCTGTGAAGCTCCAGAAATGTTTTGTGGACCATGAAACTTCACCCTACTTCCTATCGGCATGAGGGTGAGTAGATAATGACAGAATTTTCATTTTTGGGTGAACTTATACTTTAATATTATGTCCACAGGTAACAATTTCAACATAGTTCTTTTACACGATAGAGTCTTACTGACAAGGTGTGAAAGATAAAAAAAAAAGAAAAAAGTCTTTGGTGCCCCCTACATATCTTTAGATTTTAACTGCTTGTAGGCAGAAATCAGTCAAATCAAACCAACTGGTACAGAGAAGGCTTTGAAATAGCATGTAGACATATATAACTGAGCAGTTAATTGATAAATTAATAGATTAAAAAAACATTTAGTTGTCAGTGTGTTAATTGTTAATTGTCACAAGTTGCTTCAGTTGCTGAATTAAGCATTTTATCTGCAGAATTTGACTCGTGACCTTTTAAAGTCTAAATCCTACTTTTTGTTGTTAAAAAAAACATCAGACATTGGCTGCATATAATTCAAAACTCACACCACTTAGAGCCTTGGAGATGCTACAAGATGTAATTTATTAGATATAGTGTATGCTAAGCATGTTAGCATTTAGCACAGGAGTCAAATATCTTAATTTGGCATTTGTGCTGTTCACCAATGAGCCACTGTCAAAGAAATGTATTAAAGTCGTCACATCGGTGTATCTCTTCAAACCACCACTGCACTGCCCTGTAAAAAGTAAAAGTGTTTTTGCTCTGTTGCTATTTAGTCAAACTGTTTAAGAAGATTCATGAGAAAATACTGCAGTCATTTGAAATGTCTCTTATTTATCACTCGGCTGCTGAAGAGAGAATTAATTCGGATATTACTGATGAGTACGGAAATCTAACTTTCTGAGTGTGGGCAATAAACAGCAGCCTCTTCACTGAAATTTATCAAACTTGTGGACGTTAATTGCCGTGTAAATCTAACTTGGATGTAAAATTAAACTGATGGATCTCTTCAAAGTAAAGAGAGATACTCGTTCAACTTAACAGACTCTCATTCAGTGCCACTCCATCTTATCTATTAAACACACAGGATATCTTCTGAATATGAACTCTTTGATTCTTGTGGCTTTGTTGCCGCAGTGAGTTAAAAAATAAAAATAAACGAGCTGCTGTTGGAAATCATCTCTCTGTGTCTCTCAGATGTGGTTTGACTGACAGACATCAGGCTGCAGTTCAGTGTACGGCCTGCGGAGGTCACTCTGCACCTGCTGTGGACGTCAGTACAGCAGCAGAGCAGCAGAAGGCCACACACTGATCATGAGCTGCGTCAGATAAAACAACTGATGAATCTAATCTGTGTGGGTAGACACTGACTGTACAATATGTAGGATATAATGATAAATATCATCAGAAAATAGAATTAGTATTTGAATGTAAAACTGCTAATTTGACTCAGTTCTCTGCCTCCTTAGATGCTACATCATTACAAATATTTTAAAATTAGAAACAAATTTGATTTATTTTTCTTTTTTGTACTTTATTATTTAGACTGCAGAGGAGCTAAATTAAAGATGAGAATAAAACATGCAAACATTTTAAATAGTCTTAACCACATATTTTTTTCATCTCTTAAAAATGAGCAGTTCAAGTCAACTTTGTAATTTACAGCATGAATAATAGCAATTTTTAAATTTATTTTATTTTTCACATTATTTTTTATTATTGTTTCTGATGCTTTTTTGTACCGTCTTAAAGCATTTTTGCCTTTAGTTAACAGTAGAGAGTTGGCATAAAATGACATGCAACTACGGAGACCAGAGTCAAACTGGAAATGTTGCAGTCGCATGGTCAACATCCTAAACCTCTCATCCACATGGACTCCCCCTTTTCTGTTTTTAATTGGACTTACTCTGTGCAATTTTTACATTCAAAAGCAGATAAAAGAAACCCCAAACCACCCAGATAATGTGTGTTTCAGCAAGAATGAATGTCTGAATGAGCAGCTAAGTGACTTACACACAGTGATTCACAGATGAAAGCCAGTTGTTGTTACTTGCTGTTTCACTGTCTACAACAAAAGACTCACAGCTGCAGAGCAATGAATCAGAGACGAGACTGAGCAGAAACTGAAGCCTTTACTTCCCTCTACAGGCAGCAGGTGGCGCTATGGTATCTCTGTCTGGGTCCTCCATAGAGACATCAACTCCCTGCATGAGTTTAACTGTAAGAGACCCACGAAACTGGCTCCTGCATCAGGCCAATAATAAATAACACACCAATTGGGGGCTGTTTCAACTGGTATGATTTATTAAAAGTTAGTGCATTAGATCAGGGCAATAATTGAAGTTATGATTAAGGAAATGACAGGATTGGGACCCGTGGAGGATGAAAAATGGATGCAGTGATGGACAGACACACACGCAGACAGATCTGGTTTGATAAATAATTCACAGTTGGATTAAACCAGATTGAGATACAAGCCGAGCCTTTTTGTAAGTGGTTTTTTTTTTTTTTTTTTTTAAAGATTTCTCTCATGGGATTTGCTCCAAACCTGCCGCCAGGAAGCTCTCGAGCTGGTGGCATGTTGCTCTGAGGATCATCATTGTCATCATATGCAGTCCAGTATTAAGATGGATGCTGCCTGATCCCATCAAGATAATGGGTTTCATGTCTCCTGGCGTAAGGGGGGGTTGGTGGTGGTTGGTGGGACAGAAAAGGTCTCTGCAGCTGATTTCTTTTGTTTCCTCCCACATCTCTGCAGGCATCTCGACCCTGTGAGTCTACAGCACATGCTGCCACGCGGGGAGAATTGCAGCTCACCCTAATGCAAAATGAATGCCTCACGAGTTAAGTATGCATCCTCAGGTTGGAGGCTGAGAGGAGATTTTGGGTTTCCAGCCAGCAAGGCAGCCAGGACAAAAGAGAGACACTTTGTTCACAGCAGAGGGGTTGTTCTGTCTCTATAATGGAGAGGATGACACACACACACACACACACTTACGCTTACAGAAAGGGAGAGAGAGACAGTGGGGGTGGTTACCCTCAACCTGTCACCCCAGGAGAGGTCGTGTTGGATCTGTTTCAGGCACTCAGGCTGTATTCATACCAAATACATCCATGATCATTTGTAGTCATATCTGACTGTAAACTATCAGTAAACAAAATAAAGTCCAGATGAGCAATGGACAGTGGATTCTCTATTGTACAAACACTTCTGTTAGTTTCTTACTCATTCCTGTTATAATATCTGGCCCCAGGTTTCGATTGAATGAATATGACAATGTAAAATTAATGCATTACACGATAAAGTTACATTTTATTTAGTAAAAAAACAAAAGTAATGTTCCTGAAGTCACAAAAATTAATCAATACTATATTTATATAAGTAACTGGTGACAAAAGTAGTGGAATAAAAAGGATATTTTATTAGGAACAGTATGAGTATGACCCGCAAAATGAAAATACACAACTGAAAGTATCTAAAAATGTAACTTATGTATGTCAATACTTGAGTAAATGGCGTTTCAGTTTTGTAATCAAATGTCTTTTTGTCATTTCTTTGACTTACAATGTCTTGAAACACAGATGAAGATTGAAAATGATGTTATTATGTAGTTTTGGAGAAGTGATTTTAATCAGAAGAGAAAGATCTTCATTGAGTGATTTTTTAATGACTAAACTAACTAACTAAATAAACAAACTCCCTTTGTTTTCATGACTGAATAACCTGTATAAACAAACTGATCTTAAAGGACAACGCAGTTTCATACTGTTTCACTTTGTGTATATGCGGCGGACCCTGCCAACTTTCTCACTTCAAACAGTGTTCTGGGGACCTTATTTTCCTCTGAGAACATCTTGTTCATTCAGTTATGGAAAAAATAAATATTTCTGAGTTTGTATAATTACCTCATTAATATTGTAAATATTAAATTCTTCTCCAAAACTACACAGTGCCCCTTCAACTCTCTATGTATCTCAATATAATGGGTTAGGGTTAGGGTTAGGGTTAGATCAGATCAGAGATTAAACTGTGTGTTGCATGTAGTTTTTGATGTGTACAAAGATTAGAGAAAAAAATGTGAAGATTGGAGTTTTTAAAGTACATCACTCAGTGTTTGTGCAATGTAATTCTGTTTAAAGCCTTACTTTCCTAAAGCAAGTCAAAAAGTCTTCCAGTGCAAGAATATTCCAACTTTTTTTTATTCCAACAGTTATCATCAACTTGCTTATTTATTCGGACACTTTCAGCCACATCTTTTGGCCATTCTCAGTAAATAAACTCTGCTCAGTTGCTCACTTTTGGTCACATGATAACAGGCGGTCACATAACACCATCCATGACAACTGAGCAAACTCCATCAGCTGAGGGAGACTATGATACGCAGCTGAAAGCTTTGAAAGAAAGAATGAAGAAGGAATGTGAAGAATTTTTTGTTTCTATTTCTGAGATCAATAATGGACCTTCAAGCTCAATATTTAAGTTTCAAATGAAAATGAAATTGTTCCAATAATTATTATTGTATTCTATTTTAAGATGCAGACAATTCCTATAAAATCTTTTTTTTAAAAAGTAGATTTTGTGGGAAACACAAGAGGAGGAAGCCTCATTCAGCCCCCCTCACTCTCAGCCAACCCCTGCAGTGTGATTCACCTAAAATAGGAGACGGGGGGTGAGGGTGGGGGAGTGGACCGTGGGGGTGAGTGGGCAGGGCATGGAGGGGAGTGGATGTCTCAAGGTCAAAGGCAGAGCGGCGAATTGGGGTGGAAGCAAACTAATGAGTTTTTCCGTTCTCTCCCTGCCCCGGACCGCTGGCATCACCTCGCTGTCCTGTCAATCCGCCTCACCCCCACCTTCCCCTCCTCAACCAACCAACCCATCTTCTTCTTCTTCTCCCCCTCCCATCTTTCTCTCATCCAACCTTCACCGCAGAGATAGAAAAAAAAAACAGGAAAAAAAGTGTTTATTTCTGAACAGGCCTCTTAATCTATTTGGACTGGGCATAATAGGACATTTGCATGGCGAGCACAGCGAGGTGTCAGCGATAACCACGGGGTTGTGACATCCCCTCCGAAATATGCTGAGCTTTCGCTAACCTCTCATCAAACACGCTGATCTTTATGGACTGTATCATATTGTGCCGTAATGTGCTTTATTGTCCACAGAATAAGCTTTTCTTTAAGGTAATTGGAAAGCGGGAAATGGCCGCTATCGGCGGACTTTTTAAATACATTATTCCTGAAATGTGGCTTGTGTAATGACCCTGTCGGTGTAAAACGTGAGATTTATCTTGGCAGCAGAAATTGATCCATTTCACCTTTGTCTAATGGAAATTTTTATCAAGTATTATCTGTTTATGTAAATGAGCGTGGCCCCTGGAACGGAGGGGATAAAAAAGTCTGGAGGGGGGAGCAGTTAATCTAGGGCCTCTTTACGTGTCAGTCTGGACATAATGCATACAGGATTCATCTCTGTGGGGGTGGTGTGTGTGTGTGTGTGTGTGTGTGTGTGTGTGTTCCTGTGCTTCTATCTCTATGAAAGCCTCTTTGACTTGTAGACCTTCATAGTGAAGAAGACATTTTTGTTTGAGGATATTTTGGATGGTCCTCAGTCCTTTACAGTGCTGTTTAAGGTTATGGATGGGCGAATGTAGGGCTGATGTAGTGTTGATGTTTAAAGATCCCATCAAAGAGAGACTAGGACAACATCACCTCATTCTGCACAAGTCTCGCCTAAACACAAACACAAACCGATAGAGCCAGCAGGCATTTTTGAGGCATTCTGTTTCTCTGCTTCTTCAAATCAAACAGCCTCCTTCTCCATTTGGTCCGTTTAATCTCAGTATTTAAGGATTAAACGTGTCAGTGATGCTGAGTACTCTAACTGGTGTGTGAAGGTCTTTAAACTCATACATAATCAACAAGTTCTCAAACACCTCGCAGTGAAGTCTAAAACAACCCATGAGGTTTTTTTATGATCTGCCCTCAAAACTGTAACTGTAACTGTAAAACCAACAGGATAAAGAAAAACTTGTGTTCCTAGCCATTACAATATTGTTTCTTTCTGGTTATTTTTAGCAAAGTAAAAGATTATTGGATTAAGGATGGATCACCTTTCAGGTTAAAAGAAGCTTATATTGACTGCTGGCAGGAGACAGAAAGCAAACATTGATGTAAAGATGTATTATGTGACATTTCCACATTGAAAATTCTAAAACAATGTCAACTTTGTTATATATTTTGTTGAGTTGTTTACATTTATTTTCCAACAAGTTTCCAACAATGTTCAATTCCAGAAGAATCAATAATTTTACTCAAAGCAACCGTTTGTTTCATTTGGTTGCCTGTCGCTTTAACTTTCCGGGAAACATCAGATGATACCTCAGAGAGTGATGAAGGAAGTCTGCGAACGTGATTAAACGTTACGTTACGTGAGTAAACCTGTGAAACTTTACCTTGGCCGTGAACATTTGTGCCTGAGTCACATCAGATAGATTTTAATTAGCAATGATGGTTGTTTAACAATGACGACAACAACTTCTACGCTACTTCAGACTACCTCTTTTGTTTTGATTGACAGACCCCCAGACAGCAGAAGTTACTGTGTTGACGTCAATCAATGATGACAATTTGTTCATCCAACGATCAATAACAACTGAATAAAACCTGTTTGTTCTGTTACCCCCAAGGTCACTTGCTAAATAAACCTAAATAAACCCGAGGTGCTATGGAGGAATGTTTTTCTGAAAAGGTCCCTGTTTTGTTTGTATCTTGTTCATGCATACAAGGATGCGACCTGCTGCCGATAAACCAATCAACAGTTGGTAAAGTGTCAAGAAACACAGCAATGTGCCAGAAAAGGCAAGAAAGACGAAGACTGTTAGCGAGTACACATATATACAAACAAAGCAGGTTTCAGACATATTTAAAATACTGGATTTGTATATAGCTCTTTAGGAAGGAGATGCATGTTTTAAACAAATTTAGTTGTTTGGTGAGAAAAAGTGAACGTAAATAACTATTTACAAGGACACTCAACAGGGGGCCTCTTGATGAATTAGGTACTGCACAGTGTCACAGTTACTGCACAAAACTTAATCTAAATATGAAATAATTTTGCACTTATGGCAAGCTGTTCGAAACCTACACTGAACCATTTCACTGTATCTCACTTATATTTGTTTCTGGCATATGACACCTGTAAAGACTCCTGTGCATGGACACTTAAACATACCCTGCTGCTGAACCCTATTAACTATATTTAACTGCTTTAATGACTCAATGTTGTGTACTAGGGAATGCTTTGGGCCGTAAAATAAAAACCCCAATATCAAAGTCTTGCTTCAGACATTTTGACAATGTGAAAGAGTAAAAATGTTTTTCAAATTTATGTCACAGCAATTAAAGATGTCTTTCATGTATAGCATTATGAGAGCATGTCACTCAAACATTAGTGCCATGTAAAAAAAGGCTTTGAATGTCCACAACACAGCATGGGCTGAGCTTGTGTTAGTGGTATTTCTGGCCCCATAATGTCTATTCATCACACAGGCTCTTAACATATTTCCATACCATAAAACTTTTCACAGACAGCTCCGTTATGTGGGGCATTATACGGTAACTCAGTCGTTTGGACATGTCAGCTGCAGAATAGATGGCACATTTTGGATCACCGACTGTGCAGCATGAAAAATGAATGAATAGCGTGGAAGCTGTGTGCAGTGGCTACAGTCACTAAGAAGAGGGGCTGTAAAGATTGACAAGGCCCCCCTCACTTGTGTTTTCATTGCAGCGGACGCTTTTGATGTTTTATGGGAGAGGCCTCGCCTTGTTGCCGGAGTCTTTGCCGTGACAGCAGTGCGACGGTCTTGAAATACAGCTGGTGGGGGGGATTCTCCACGGAGGGCAGCAAATGGAGCTTCACCGGGAGCCAGCGATTCCCCCGGTGGCCCCCGCTGTCATCTGCCATCCTGACAGGCAGACAGAGAGGGAGATAGAGAGGGGAGAGTCAGCCGGGCTAAGTGACAGACACGCCAATGTGACCCAATCCACCAGAGGGAAGGCTTCATCACTGTCTTAAACGCCCTGATGTTCTCAGAGGCCACAGACTGAGAAGACCGGGTCTAAGCCCGGGCTAGCCTCAGCCCGTGACCCCTTTGGTGATCAGACAGTGGCCATGATGCATCACAGCGACCAGAGTTCAGCTACAGCAGACAGAGGGGAGGGAGCAGACAAACAGAGAGACAGTGTAGTACAGAGGATGATGTATGGCATCAAGCACAATGCTGCTGAACAGGCACCACACTCCGAGGTCTTCTGGCAACAGCAAAGGGTCAGTAGTCTTTTGGTAAATTCAGCCATTTTACAACCTATTTCCTTAGATTTATCTTCAAACCTATTAGAACAATTAGAAATGTATTAACTGAGATCTGCGGACATGGCAACATCGCAGCATTACAGTACATTGGAGTGAGCAATCAGATGATCAAAATAAGTTGTATGACTTCTGATGAAGAAATGTCTCCAGAAGATGAAAGAACACACTTCAGAGAGTAGGTCAATGACTGATTTTTTTTTTTTGTTTGACCCTCAATTTCATTTGGGAAAGGCTCCTGTTCGCAGTGTATATCTGTGATATATGGTTGGACAGCCCTATCAATCATTTAGGATACAAAATCAGTGGTTAACCTACTCTCTGAAGTGTGTTCTTTCATTTTCTGGAGGCATTTCTTCATCAGAAGTCATACAACGTAGATATGTTGTGTTTTAGTGTGTTTCTCCATGCGTCTCCCATAGACAGCCGGCCCCATAGTCTGGAAACCAAAGCAAGATTTAGTGACCCGTCCTTCTTTTTAGGTTCCTTGATCCGAACCAGGAAGTAGATCTTCAAAATAGGATACTACCACCTGAGCTCCTGAGAGTTAAAATCCATCCACCTGTGTCAGCATCTCTTAACATCTCCAGTCCTGACCCAGCAGGATGATCCACCGGTGGGATGTATGTGAGCTGTTCTGCCTCTGTCGGAAAGTGCTTTTCTAGCCAGTTCAGTCCAGTATCTGTCTCTGAGAGATATAAGTGGTGCCCATTTCATCCTCCCCTCTGGCACGTCTGGGACTCTCAACTTCTTAAAGAACTCAATGAGGAGGTCAGCCGTCAACTCCAGCATCTCACTGAGGTCCCCAGACCAGAATCAAAGCACCTATGAGGCCAGTGAGCTCTCACACTCACCATACCCTCCATCCATGACTCCTGGTATACTGGGACCTATGTGTAATTAAAAGGGGGCTTTAGATTGCCCCCAAGCATTAAAAATGGATCCTGTTGGCAGCAAATGGAGCATCTCTCTGCTCATCTCCCGCTATCTTGTCTGGTCCTTGAGGGCTGGAGGCCCAGACAGATGCTCCTCCAGGAAGTGAGGGAGGTTTGTTTGTGCCTCTGGAGAAAGTGGATGTCTGTGACCGGCTGGAGGCTTTTTGGAGGATCCTTGAAGGCATTAAGTCGGAATATTGCTGCTGAAAGATGAAAAAGCAGTCCAAGAATGACAGGTTGTTGGTTAACGCAAACTTTATTTTAAAAAAAATGTATTTTAACATACAATACATAATTTCTGCCCCTCGGGGGCTCTCTATCAAAACAAAATAAAAGATGATTGTGGAGTCTGGAGGGCTGGGTGGAGCGCGAGCTGACCTTCGTTTCTGGGTGTTTATGTTCTGTGATGTTGAATGCCGACTGACAACTTTACAGAGAGGAGAGGGGGAAAGAAGAAAGAGAAGCAGAGTTTCTGGTGAGTAGGCTACTGAATTCACCAAGAGTTGTCCTGAATTTAACCACAGACGCACACACTGTCGATGTGTACTGTTGGTAGCTAATGTTGGCTTACTACTAGACAAATACTAGATAAACGTGCAATTTTGGTTCAAGGGCATTGAGCTTATGTAAAAAACCTTCTGTAAATACAGTATTTTCCTCTTTTCATGATCTGTGTTTGTGTCTCTTTAAAGCAGCTTAATTAGGATTGTTTGTAATATAATGAGCTGATAAATATTAGGTGATTATTAAACGTAAACCACAGGGAACCCAACACGGTTCCTTGAGGACCACTGTCACAAAGCGTCATAAAACACCTTTAGTCACTTTTGGGGCTTTTTTTCTCTGTTGTTGAACTCACCAGGCCACCTTTAAACTTATAAGACATTATAGTCTTGAACCTTCACTTTCTACAGTGTGTCTTTATCCACATCAGCACCAAACAGAAAGCCACAGAAATAAAGTGTGCTCCGTCTCCACCAATAAGAAGCAGCTGCTTGTGTACTCGTTGCTGGAAGGCTAACCATACGAGCCCTGGCGTTTTCCCTTCACACTTATTACATTACCATGAGCTTGGTGGCGAGGGCACCGCTGCATCATAGACACGGCTATTACTTTGAGTGTACGCGGGGTGTCTGACTCTGTGTGTGTGTGAGGAGGAGGAGGCCCCTGACTCCTTGGCAACCCCCCCTCCACCTCTCTCTCTCTCTCTCTCTCTCTCTCTCTCTCTCTCTGTCTCACACACACACACACACCAACCTCTTGCACCCGGTGTCAGAGCCTTCTCCTGTCAGTAATTTGTTGCTAATCAGCTGTCAGCTCGGAAGCGATGATGAGGTGATCATCGTGGGCGGTGGAAGGTAATGGCCTTAAAAGTCACAGAGTCAATGTCAATGGGATCACTCGGATTCAATCAGGGGCGGCCCGATGAAGGATGGCACCCGCTGACATTACCACTCATTTTGAGCCCAAGCATCTGGGCCCTAGTAAATAACCATCAGTGGGTGGGTCCGGGGGACAGGTCATTAGCCCTGAGAAAAATAAATATCTCCTCTCTCGTGAAGGCTGCAAGTCATTTAGCACAGACTAGGAAATTTCACCCTAGATTAAGTATGATGAGCCAATATCAGTCAGAGGAGAGGCCATACTGAGCAGGGGGCCCTGATGAGACTCTGGGAAAATTTATACGCAAGCCCCAGCAAATGTAATATGATTTTAAAGGCGAGGAAGTGTGTTGGCATAGGGCTGGAAGGAGGGACAGGACCACTTGAAACTAGAGTTTGACTGATGGGGGTTTTTAAGCGCTGGTGTCTTTGGAGTGAGGCTGCTGATCGCTGGTTCTTTCTGCTGAGATTTAGCTTTTTCAAATTTACCCAATTTAGTGGCAAGTATTGAACAAAATGTATAGTTTCTAATAGATTTCTATTCTTGTCAAGGTGGGAAACCAACATTAACACCAACTCTTTTTTTCATCTTTCATAAATAGACTGAAACTGAAAATTAAAAGTTTTTGTACATGGATAGAGTCCGAGTACCATCTCCATCAGTAAATAGCTAATATCAGCCTCATTTTATTAGTGATGCCAAATAGCCTTCCAACCATACTTCCATAACCATACAAACTAAGTTTACAACCTTCTGAGTGCAGTGCACAAAAGCAAAATAAAGAGAGTAAAAAAAGGATGGTTTCAAAAAATCCAAAAAGTTGGAATAATATGGAAAAATATATTAAGTAGAAATATACATTAGATTTTATGAAGTGAAATTGTTAAATGTGTCAACAAATGCAAAAATCATTGAAAGGCCAAATTGAGAATAAACAAAAGACAAAAGATTTTGCCAATTTGAAATAAAGTGAAGTAAAATATCCAAAATAAATGTAAAAAACCCTGTCTATGCTCACCTCTAAGTGCTGTGTCTCCCGATTATCTTGCCTAACAGCCCTGAGAGGTCAAAGGTCAACTACCAGTGACCTTGGCAGGAGGTGGGAGCAACAGGAATGTAAATATGAGACACATTATGCTGTTGCTAAGTTGAAGAAGGTGTCTAATTGGCTAATTAATGCTGTGGCTGCAAGTGGGCTTCCCCCTCCGCCCCCCTGCAGGTCAAGAACTCACAGCATGAACCACAGCTTGGAGGATGTTGCTAAGTTCTTACATCACACAAGGAAAACACACACACACACACACACACACACACACACACACACACACACACACACACACACGCACGCACGCATGCACAGAAACCCTCCCACTTCAGTGTTGCCACTGTTACTCATGGCTATTTAAAATGACATTTATGTCTTTTTTGGCAGGCATGTTTGCAAATAGTGAAGAGGTGACAGGAAATGAGGCGAGAGAGATAGACATTGTGGTTACATGTTAAGAGTCTTAGACCCTATAAGCTAGAGGATATGGCAAGACTTTCACTATTTTGAAGTTTCCAGAGGGCTTGTGGTTCAATCCTTGACCTTGACCCTGTACAATGTGCAAATATTAGCATAACATTTTTTCCGAGGCATCGCAACACAAAAAGGTTGAGAACTACTGCATTAGAGTAGTGGGTAATAAACTCATTTCACTGTGTTATCTTAAGGAATGGTATTAACCTCATCTATAGATATTAACAAAGGACAAATGTAGGAGAATTTGTACTATGCCTGACACAGTATGCTTTTGAACCTCGACTATATTTCATCCTTTTTTGGACTACAGTAGAAGGAGACTATATTAGGCGTCTCCTCTGATAAAAGTCGAGCACACACTTCATTCAACTTGACTAATGTAAAGCCTTGATGATGCACAAATGACCCTGGCGGCTTTGAACTGTCATCAATCCAATTAATAGGAGATGGCTCTGAATCCATTACAGCAAATATAATACAAACATTATTATATTAACCTCCAAATCTAGGCTAATTCTATCAACATAATTAATTTAATCCATTTGCAAAGTGCCGGTTTTATGAATAATTAATATCAACACTTAAATATTAAATATTAATATTTGTTCATGTATCTCAATTGTGTTGGAGCGCTGCTGAGCTGCTCTCAGTCAGCTGTGGATATGTGTGTGTATGAGTGTGTACAAGTAAATTTGACAGCATCAGTCATTTCAACAAACGCCTCAAAATGACATACAGTATGTTTTACAGTGAAGTGACAAAAGCCACTATGAATTACAGTATGATGTCCACTGGGAGGTCAAAAGGGAAATAATGTGAGTTTGTGATAGAGCCACAAGTCGGACACAGTAGGCCAATATTTGCGTCACACTTACTGACAGTCAATGTTTTTTTTAACCATGACCGCAATCTACCAAGCTTTAATCATGCTGGTGTCAGATCAGAAAGGCTCATCTGTGTCTTTCTGCAGGGCAATTATAAACAATGTATATGGTTGTCTCATTTGGAGGACTTGGGATGTACAGGTGAACGTGTTCCTTTGGATGTATGTTTGTATGTACAGTATGTTACATATGTGTTTAACAAATATATCACGCAGATATTGGCTTTTATTAAATGCCATAACAACAAATCAGTTCAGTAGCTGCTGAAAAGAGACTGGAAAACCTGCACTGTAATGTTTTCACTTTACACGCACTAGTTTCTTAGAGGGGGAAACCACAGCATGTTCACAAGAGCTGCAAACTGTAAATTTAAATACCTGAGACAAATGTTGTTGTTGTTTGGGTATTGGCTGATCCACTCTACTTTTCAGGAATATATAGGTTTACACCCATGGAAGACCTCTGTGTTACAGCTTGCCTTTATACTGTGTGTAGACCTTCGGGAACGCCCACTTGTATTTACTCAACCAATCACATTTTTGTGTCCAGAGGAGCTGTCTGCGTTGCATCTCATAAACTTTTCTATGGAGGATCAAAGAAACCAAACAACAACATTGATGTACCATGTCCCTGTCATATTTTTAAACTCAAGTTAACCGAAAACCGAAAACTACTGTATATTTAAAACAAATTAAGCAGATGATCACAGCAAAGTCATTGTGTAGTTCAAATTCAAGCTGGTTCTTAATGACGGCAATAACAAGAGTTACAACATAGTTTTGATTGGTTGTAACATTGCTTTCAATACTAGATCATTATGTTGCCATGTGTGACCACCAAACACTTGCGGGGATGCGGGGAGTGTGTTGGGGGTATAAATGGAGAGAGAGACAGACAGACAGAGTTGGCAGCACCGTCTGAGCCCTTCAGTAAGGTCAGCTCACTCGCCCCACTCCAAAATATCCCTGGGAGAGAGAGAGAGAAGTACATTATACCTAATGATGCCTCGCCAAGAGTTGCTGAGTGTTGGGCATTGGGCGGGAGAACAGGGAGAGATATATGGCCAGGACCCAGGAGGTGAGGGAGAGGGGGGAGTGAGGGGAGAGAGAGAGTTGGTGAACCCGACTGTGAAGAATCTTCTCCATGAAAGTCAGTCTGACTGTCTGTCTGTTCATGCAAACACACAGACTGAAAGTGGCTCTCGAATGTTTTTGTATGAATGTTTTTGCATCAAAGCTGCTGCCAATCTTCTCTAATTTTCACCCGTCATTTCAAAAACATGTCACTCATTTCGATGTAGACACTAATGTGGATACACATTGATAACACATCTCTTTCTCTGATTTTGGCACCACATGCAAGATAAACTGGGATTTCTACATCCCTGAAAATGGGTCTTTTAAAATATGTATATATATATGATTAGAGCTACACTGTAAAAAAAAAACATGTTGTAACAAAATTCAAACATTAAGATTTCAGGGTCCAAAGTCTGATAACTAACCAAATAATTTAATAGATAGAATCCCAAAACGAAACAAAAACTACAACATGTACTGCAGGAGAGCACCAGTGACAGGCCCATCAGACCAGACCTTCATCATCATATAGTGAACACTGTGAAACAGTCGTAGTTTGGTTAGGTTTAGGCAAAACTTCATAGTTTGGTTTAGGAAGAGATAATGGTTTGGGTTAAAATAAGTAAGTAGTTGTTAGTAACATTAAACATACATAAACATACATTATGTACGTATATTACGTATATTTGGTTTCTCACGGGATACAAACAGCTTTCTCCTAAATGAAAGTCCCACAATTGTTTGTCTTAACCACCAACTTCCTTCTCCTCCTTCTGTGGATTTTGTCTCTCATATACTACGTCACCTGATTCCCTCCTTTACACTCCTCATAATCACTCTGGCCAGCAAAGTTCACCCCTAATAATAAACATAATAATGGGTCATATTATTGGTACTTGCAAAGACAATCATACCTGCCTTTGTTCACATGAGGAAGGTCTGTTAAATGGCCCGTGATATGTCCATGTTATGTTTTCAGCTCATTGTGGTCAAGACAATACATTCATATTGGTTCACGTTTAGATTGCCGTTGTGAAGCTACAGTACATATTTGCCAAATTTTAATAAGCCACATTAGGTATGCTAGTTAGGTGGCATGTTGGTCAGGAATAACTGGGTAACAGTACATTTTCTTTATGTTTCAAATTCATATTGTGATCAGTTCCTTTTCTTGCCAGTAAAGGGTCGATTATTACCCATCCACCCAATCAAGCTTAAAACATTCAATGTAATGGCTCCACAGCAGATGTGCCTCTAAAAATAATTGCCCTACTAAAAGTTTGTGTATTCCTCGATAAGACGATTTGATTCACACTTAAAAAAATGTGTCCCTGTGCAGCTTGAATTGTTTGTGATTCATTCCTAAGGCACTTGCAAATAAACAAACTGCCATGTCCAGTGTCAGAAGCAGGTGCTGGGTCCAGGTGGGCCTGCCAACACTTGAGGCTGGCACGGACCAGCAGGTGGTCCGACCGGGGCAAGAGTCCACCAGGACTGATACCATACCTCTAACAACGCAAAACCTGTTGCCAAACTCCCCAGACAAGAAAAACATGAAACACATATACTGACTGAGTGCTTTAAAAGGCAAACCGGGAGGGTGTCTGTTTGTGGATGAGCTGATTGTTATGGTGAAATGATAAACTAGAGGGACAAATTAGCCCCAAGTTTGAAATTGAGTCTGAGTGTGCCTGTGTGTGTGTGCCTGCGTCGAAGCTGATGAACCCTGCCTGGAAGACGATCATTAGTGAGTCAAATACCAGCACAAATGGCCGCCCGCGATAATGGCTGACATTCATCTACGTCTGAGTGTTGTCCAACTCGCCGCTAAACGCTCACACAATGAGGGAGCTGAAGTCTGACGAGTAAAAAGAAAAAACTTTGTGCGGGGAAAGAGAGTCCAACCTCATCTGGAAATATAAATCTGTTTACACACATTTACATTTTGAGCTGATATTGCCACTCAAAGGACTGTAAATACCTCAGATGAACCCTAAATGACTTAGTAGCACATGATTACAAGGGAATAATGATGGAAAGTGTTAAGATCTGAGCTGTAGCGGCCTGAAAATAGATTTAACAAAGTCTCCCTCTCACCGTAGAATAACCATGTATGATGAGGTAGTGCAAGGGAAGGAAATAAAAGCTTGTTGCGTAACATTTTAACACTCACCCACTTTGGTGTGATCAATCAGGCGCCCGTGCACAGTCCATCCCTCTGCCCCCCCATCTGTTATTGCAAGTGCTGTCCATATAACAGGCGCCTGTCAATTTCGCCTGCTTTTTATTGACTCATCCTCTGAGCCACGGAGGGGTTTCGATCACAATTATCATTTTTTATGAATACATTTTCATGAATATATTAGCGTCCTCCCCACCAGCGCCACCCACCACACACATACACATACACATTTGGTGGAGTGTTGTTTTCTCACAGTTAATCAGTGGCCAGATAAATCAGAGGCCATATTTGCAGTCCATCTGCTGGGAAGGTGCAGTGGGCTCCAGACGCCATTCAAACATGCTGGACAATAACAGGAAGTGGAAAGACAGCACGCAGACGTTTGCGGGCATCACACTTCGCTGTTCACTATGTTCTGTCAATACAGATGTCAGGCCAAGAGGAGTTTTCGTTTCCTGGAAAAGGACACAAAAAACTTTTGTGCTTCCGCATGTTGCAGCTTCTGACTAGTTCAGATTTATTTTATCCACAGGAAATAGTTGAAAATTGTACTCCCTGTTATTGGGAGGCTGAAGTCATTGGAGCAGTTTAAGGGGCTGAAAGTATAGAACTCTCCCTGATGTTCTTGCTCCACCCATCAACATCACAAAATCCTCAAGTTTCCTCAAAACAAGACTATGTAGCTTTTTCAACAAGGACTAACACAAAAGTTATAAAGTCTCGATTTACAACTTAACTGTAACTTTTGTTGGGTTTAAAAAAAAGATGATAGATTAACCACACGGGAGAGCTGTTCAGTTGTTGTTAGATCAATTCTACAAGTGTAAACCTGCTCCCCCTACAGGAAAGGAAAATAATAGCAAAGAAAGTACTAGCTGCTCCACTTGTAAGGCAAAAGTACGGAAGCAGAGAACGGCTGTGTTTGCAACTATTTTTTTGTGATAACTAGGCTTGTTTTCTTGTGATAACAGGTTAATTTATCTCATGGTCTCGAAATAACAGCATAAAAAATTTGCAAGCACGGCTGTTCTCTCCTTCTGTACAAAAGTGTTACAGCTGCTGGTATTTATAGCTGTGAATTTAATATATTTATAGTTAAAAACATTCAGTACCAAAGAGAGATGCTTAACTTTTATCATTTTCTTATAGGCCTCTGCTGCCCCTCACTCCTTTTTTATTTCATTTTGGACAAATTAAATGCAGTTAGGGTCTTTGTAAAGCTTGTGTTGATTCACTATTTGTTTTATGAATGTTCTTTCTGTTGCAATGACAAATGCAATGACTGATAGCAGACAGATTAACTTGTAGGCCCCAGACTTCCCCAGTTGTACTGAAACAGACTGTAGTAGTTATTGCTCAGAAATTCAAAAATACATATACTTATGGTAACAGAAAACAGATGTACAAACATGAATTCTTTCTGACCTTAATCACAGACATATGACAAGACGCCTTAGGATGAAACCGTGGTAATAGAAATAAAATTAAAAACCAGGGAGTCAGAGGCACGGCCTCTTTGCTTCAAATAAAAAAGCAGCAACTCCACCGGTAACTCTCTGAAACTCTGAATAAAGACCAAAACGGGAGCCGGGTGCTTTGTTATTCCAGATGGCTTTATGGGTCATGAAAGAGTGATTCACGCGTCACTTTAAAAGTGCTCGTCGCTGGCCTGCCGTCTAACTGCTCCTCTCCTTAAAAAGCGGGAAGCACCCCATCAATTATTTGCTAAGCAGCCATACTGAAGATCTCACTTTGAACAGTGTGTGGGGACGGCAGCCCTGTCAGCGTGATGATAGATGCACTGGAGGCTCACGCTGCCCCCAGCACGCCTCTCTGAGGGTCGGCAGCTGTACAAAGCCTGAGCTGTCAGTGTACGTGTGTGTGTAGAAAAGCAACACACACACATACACAGAAACACACACACATAGTCATGCAAGCCCTCCACTCCCAGGGATATTTGCACAAACACACCTGCACATATGCAACCCCTAATTTGCATAAACATCTTGTCTTATACACACATACTGCCACACATTATACACACACACACACAGAGAAAAAATATTGCACTTAATAAGCACATCCACAGTACTTAAGTACAATAATTATTAACAATTTAGATCATTTCAATTCTATTTTACTTCATGTAGCTACACTATGGTTGGGAATATTGTATTTCTTACTTCATTATATTTATATTTATTTTGCAGATTAAAGGTGCAATATGTAAGAATTTTAGTTTAAAACATTCGAAAAACTACTAAAATTATCAACAGAATGTGAAGAAATAACAGTTTTGATGTTATGTCAAAGATGTCCATGTTTTGTGTTGGAGAGATATCTACTGAAGTTAGCTTGCTAACCAGCTAGCCCCAGGTCTGAACACCTCTTTCTCCCAGCTGTATAAACACCAACACACCTGCTGGCTGAGCTAACAAGCTAACAATAAAAAACAATAAAAAGAATAGAGCGAGCAGCAGTTCACAGTTAATCTGGTGAAATGTGGCCCCTATTTGATGATAGTATGAATTCAAAGTGGCCATTTCTTACATATTGCACCTTTTAGATTGATCAATAAAGTTTGGTGAATTGCAAAGTAAATGTATTTTTAAATTCAGCTCTCCCTCAACCAGCTAAAACACTGTAGTACTGCTTACATGTTTACCCATAAAGACACTTAAAGAGGCAACAATGCGTAATGAATACTTCTGCCGATACTCCTGTAATTTAAGTAAAACTTTGAATCCAGGACTTTTGCTTGGAAGGAAATATTTCTATCTACTGTTACTTTGAATACGTCTTTCCTATACTGCTGAAGCATGTGCACACACATAGAAAGGCACCAAAAAGACCCTAAAAGACACATGATGTATGCAGACAAAGTTTTCACAGGACTATAAGTTCATTAAACAAGCAAACAACAAAAAAATCAACAAAGTTAACAACCAGAGGAACGTCACAATGAAAAATTTGTGCTTGATTTGTGAATCATCTTAATTCTGCACAGCTGCAAACCCGCCAGAGCCCGAGCTACTAATTACACCGTTTGCCACTTTAATGTCCAATTTAGCCATTGAGGATTCATTTGGGTCAGAGGAGAATTAATAGAGCATTAATCAACATGGGTTAATTAGCTAATAACCTGTTAATTAAATCAGGTATTCAAAGTTCTGAGACGTGTAATGCTTATTCTACCGTATACGTGTCATTCACTGTAGAGACCGAAAGAGTACGTCTGAACATGCATGTTGTAGCAGGGGCGACAGCGAGTCAATACAAATGTCATGGTGTTAAATCTGACCTTCATCGCTCCATTATTATCCGCCCTTAACCTGACCCATGATCCCGCCCACCTCGACCCTTAACAAGTCTCATTTCCTCCCCCTTGTGATCAGCTGTGACAAATTTACACACAAAAAACGCTTTTCGGATCAATGTCACCGTTTAGGCCAGCATAAGCCCCACGCTCAGCTGATGTTCATAGATTCTACTGAGCCGGATCAAAAATGGCAGAAAGCCAATAGCTGAGCTTGTCTTTGAAGTCCAGATCAGTGAATTACTTTGATAGTGTAGAGCCCGTCCTGGTGCTCTTAATGTGAAATCAATACACCCTCTTCCACAAACCAGTGTAAAACGCTTGACCCGAGGATTGACTTCTTTGTTTTTTCCCCCTCCCTTTGTCTTCTAAGGAATGGGTCCGTAAGTTCGAGGACAGCTTTTATTTTGTGGCGATACATGCTGAGGTGGCTGTTCCTTTTATATCAGACACTGAAGGGCCTTGGCTTTGGCTGCTCTGACCTCAAACAGAGTAGTTTCTGCAAGGTACAGAACATACCAAGTGATGACTTACAGTAAATACACTTAAGACACCAGAACATTATACCTTTACAGTCTTCACTCTTCTAGTTCCAGGCTTTTTTCTTTTACCAGATTGGAAGCACACTCTTGGCTTAAATATTGTTAAGGGGCCCCAAAGCAACTTTTTTGAATATGAATATTCCTTGAATATAATAAAATGTGCTAAGTTATACAAAGCAACTTCATAAATATACTACCACCTCCTATGTGAGCTGTATCTATCATAATGTGAACAAATGTGGGCACAACAGTAAATTTGGCATCTTGGTAAATCCACCTGCGCACATGCTAATGACTAGTGCAAATTAAGTCCAGTTATGGTTCTCATATAGGTTAAATATTAAATTCTTCTTTGTGATCAGATTTTTCATGAGAAAAACACCACTTCCTGTCTACCAGAAGGCTACTGGTCATGCCTCGTAGAGGTCAGAATATCTGGGGTCAAATCTGTAGCCTCTTCAGAGTTTTTGAGAGCCAATTGATTTGAAAAAAAAAAAGAAGAAGCAGAGAACAAATCAAAAGAGTTTAATGTTTCAGGAATTTCACACAAAATCAAGAGTGTATTCCAAGCTGTATGTGATTGATTGGAAGTAAAATGTTGTACAAGCTGAATACTGAATGAGTTCCTGAGAGACCATGGAGACATAACCGCTCCATGCGATATGAAAAAGCTGCTTAAAATCAATTGTTGATGTTTTTTCTGTTCTGATTCACATCTCTCCTGGTGGATCATGTTTTAATAAACCCTCAGCACATCCTCTTGACCCCAACGTGTCACTGTCTCCTCCTCCTGTCTGTCCCCACGCTCCCAGTCACCTCACCTTAAAGGAGGAGGCCACAGATCAATACGTTTGATGGGGAGGCAATAAGCAGCCCTATTAAGTGACAAAGGTTTACTCTGTAACAGCTGGGCTGGCGCGAGAGCCGAGCTTGTCTGACTAATGAATCGTGAAACAATCAGGCAGTAGCCATTTGTGTTTAGATCTGTAAATATGGCGCGGTACAAGTGCCAGACCATCGCTGGCACTCCAGCTGGGGCCACAGATGGTCTGGATTGGAGGCGAGGCGCAGGCAAACCGTTAGCTCCTCCGGCCCACACTGCACCGCACCTCCTCTGTCTCTGAGTGACAACTTCACTTTCGCGCTAACTTAGCCCGCCTGCCCCACATTGGGAGCCAGGATTTGGTTAAAAAAAAAGAAGAAGAAGAAAAAAAAAAATCCTGACAGCTCCTGAATGGGAGCCCAGCCGATGAGCAGTCTTACTGCAATCCAGCAGAGGGAACCAGGGGGAGGAGAGAGCCAGGCGAACGAGGAAGAGCAATGATGATCCTGCTATTTAAAGACATGATCAACCTAATTAACCTTGGGATGCCAATGACTAATTCTGAGGTGGCTGGTCCACCACAAGAGTGGCGACGTGGAGGCCTCATAAATCTCACTAATAAGAAGCACTTTCTCAAATAGGAGGAACATGAGCACACAGGCTGGTCATTATTTGGAGGAGGATTGAAAATACTGTATGTGGTGTTCTTATCAGTCATGCTAGGGGAGGTGGCGGCTGGTAATGCGACGGAGACGGACTGTATTTCACCCGGGGACAGCTGAGTAAATACAGAAACATTCAAATAGACAAATAAGAATTCATTTCAAAGCCTTTTTGTCATTTGCCTGCACAAATGATTGAAATAGAGACAGAATTTATTCGGTGGTTGTGGTGAGGAAGGAGAGGGGGGCGAAGGGCTGGGGGTTAGCAAGGGGGGCGTCCTTGAAGATAGAGCTATGAAAGAGATGAAAGGTTTATTTAATCTATTTTCAAGGTAAAATGATCTTCCAGTGCTTTACTCTACACATTTGGTGCAGTGAATGTGAAAGCGGTACAAAGCCATTACAATGCCCCCAAGTCTATTAAACTGAATGACAGACGTTGTTTACAACCCCAACTGCTTCTGCAACCGCACCATTATCGCTGCATACTGATGCAAGCATCAACAGCAGGATTGGCTGTCATTACAGAAGGACGGCTGAGCATCTTAAAGCAACATTTATCAGCGTTTATGAAGGATTTGTAACCTGCTAATCACTAGATGGCAGTTCTTTTTTCATGACTTCCACCAGCATATTGGCCTGTGAACATTCTGACATGGTGTGTCTATTACTTCCCAATATCATGCCTGTCTTAATTCAACTTGTTTTAAACACATACTGGAGGTAGTCAAGCATGTTATGATGAAGGAAGCAGCTAAATCAAATTGCAAACACTACCGCAGAGGTGGTACACTATTTATTACTCTTTGAATAGTTCAAGACACAGTAAAATAAAAATATATTTTCAAGTTTCATCCAATGCTCATATTAATTTGGCATCTTAAAAACTCTGTTTGTAGTTGCATATCACTTTAAAACCTCACCTATAAAAGTTGTGATTGCTAGATCTATGGCGGTCTATTGGAGTTGCGAATTAAAAAAAACATTGAATTATTTATTATTAGAAATCCACTTCGTATACATTTGACTGTAAAATTGCTAAAATACCTTTTAAGATCCTCCATTATGAGGTGTTTACATTATTTCATCTCTTACATCAGTGCAACTTTCAGGCTTTTACGTTCAATTGACATTCAGATGTTCTCCTAAACACAACACCCTGTCTGCTCCTGTATCTGGATGTTCTGCTCTGCCATGTGCTGCAGGGATATTTACGGGCATCTAAATGTGCATGAGCAGGTCTGCAGAGCCTTTGTTTCACAGTGGTAATAATGCCAGGCCCAGACCTACTGTCCTTGCCCCTTCATTCTAGTGAATACAATCCCAGGCAATGGAACTTTTTGCGCAACGTTAACTGTCACGACCCGCGGCGACGGCTGGAAATGGCTTAACTAAACTGTCAGATCTAATAAAGCCAATAAAGGGATCAGATAAATGTTTATTACATAGTGGGAAAAGATCATTTCTGGACAGAAATTGAGGATGACCTTTCCGGGTAATTCCTCGCTGCCTTTGCTCCCCCCTCCTTCTGCTGGATAAATCACTGGGTCCCTTTTGTTTCACGGCTGATGGAGCCTTGCTGACGTGGGATTGTTAAAAGCTCGCTCGCTCTTATTTCTTTGTCTCTCCAATTACAGGAGCCCTCTGAGTCTGAATGCCACCTCCACATACAGACAGGGGCAGGCTGCTGTGCTCCTGCTGATACAACAGTCAGATGAGACAGTAATGTAATACCTGAGTCTAAGTACAGATAGAGCCTTTTTTTATGAATATCTGCTGCAGCAGCAGTGTTGTTAAGGAAAGTGAGCTTTAAAGATGTTACAAGTAATGGTGTTGTAGGGACAGTAACTGGTTTCCAATCGCCTTTGTACAAACAAACCCATATTTGGTTTACTCTACAGATTATACTGGGAGAGAGACTGAACAGAGTGGTTAAAGAGAAAAGGGGTTGGTATCAGATTTTAGTCATTGCAGTGGTCAAGGTTTTGTTTTACCCTGCATGTGGAAGTTATTCTAAGTACATGGCTAGATGGCTCTTTAAATGAGACAAATGCTCATTTTCAGGTTCACTATTTAATTTTGTGTTGCTTATAAAATAGGTTAACATGCTTTAGTGTTCAAGAATCACGTCAATTTTCTCATACTGTCCAGTGCTGCAGCACTGTATTCTGCCTCTGTCTGAAACGCTCTGTTTTAGCTTCTGTCGCTTTAAGGGCCCCCCTCCTGAATATCCCAGTCTGCTCTGATTGGTCAGCTCACACACGCCTGACCCAGCACTTCTAACAACAAAAGAGCAAACCGAAGACCAAAATTATGCAAATAGGTGACTGTGACATAGTGTGATGTCACAAAGTCACGAAATTAAAGGCGAGACTACTGAAGAGGTGTTGTTGAGAGAAAAAATAACCTTGCTTTGCCATTTATGCGTCTTTTTAATATTTGCACTGACAAACTTGTGAACAAATAGTCTCAAGTACGTGTTACCATGGTTACCAATTGATCCGAATCAAACGGACAAACACACCACTGTTTGCTTGAACTGCAAAGAGCGTAGGCATGAAAGCACCCATTTTTAAAAAGTATGACTAAGGGATGGGATCACTTCACACATGATTTGGCTTCTTTATGCTGCCTCTTTGCTTCTGAATTTTAATTTTAAAATAGATTTTAAAATGTTATTCCCCTGCATCGCCTGTTAAGTCCATACTATAAAGGAAATTTGACAGAGCCTTTTCTTTTGAGGCCCCTAAACTGCCTGAGAAGCTGCGTCTGTGTTCTCAATTAAATTGCTTCTCAAATAACATAACTATGCAGCTTGCTCTGATTTTAGTTGTTGATTTGGTTTCCTCTTATTTCTTCCAGTTGTATTAAGCCTGTCTTTTTTTATTCTGTATTTATTACACTATTGTTGATGTCTGCTGTGTGTACTGCATACTAACAATAGTGCCTTATAAAAACATTAGTATTATTAATAGTATTATTATATTATGCAGCAGGCATCTAGTGGCCATTTGAAGAACAACAGCTTCAACAATTCACCTTGGCGTTTGCCACTTGGACAATAATGCTGCCTTTGTACTATTACCAAATCTGCCAAGTAAAGTCCAAGTTAACAAAGTCAAACGACATCAGCTCAGTGCTCATTATTAATGTAGAGGGGGGAGGTAACTGGAATCGGTGTTATAGTTGAAACCGATGTAAAATTTAAGCCTTACACAGAAAACACTCATCAAATATGGATGACGACACCACGAGCACCTGCACATCACGGGTTCACTGCAGAACAGATGTGGCGTGATGAGATCAGGTTAGGGGGTGTTCGAAGATGCCTCCTTACTGCCCGATCCCCTTTATTCTCCTCTCAGACTGCCCCTCCCTCCCCCCGTCCTCCCCCCGCCCCTCCTTGGCCTGTCCTCTGAGCTACATGTGGCATGGCTGCCTACTGCTTCCTGTGACAAGCCAAGCTGTCCGCTGACCACTTCATTTTTGATGTTGGCAGGCGAAACTCGAGTGGCGGCAGCCTGTGTGTGTGTGTGTGTGTGTGCGTGCGCTCATGAACACGCACAAACGCACACACATGCACACACACTGGGTTCAAGGGAACATCATCCAAGAAGAGGAAGAGTTTCCAAATGACCAAACACAGGCTGCTTGATGAGTGTTTGCTTCGCCTCGTCTTTGTTTTCTCTCCATCTCCAGCTCAGAAGTCCATCATTGTATCTCTGTTTATCTTTCATTCCCTTTCTTTCTTCTTCTTCTTTGTATTGATATTTATATTTCTGTCTTGGATGCTGTTTTTCTCTTTGTTTAAGCATTTATTTTTCCTCCTGTTTTACTTTCTTTCACTTTCTTTAAGATTTTACTTTCTCTTTGTCTCTTAGTCCAGTGTCTGTCTTTCTTTTTCTTTATAATGTCCATGCATAGAGCGTTTTCTTTCTTTCTTTCTTTCTTTCTTTCTTTCTTTCTTTCTTTCTTTCTTTCTTTCTTTCTCAGTTTGTCTCTTCATTTGCTTTAAAATGTTTTTTTTTCCATAAAAAATTTCTATTTTCTTTTTTGTCAGTGTTTATTTTATTTGTCTGTCATTATATTGTTGTCTCGTCCTTATTTTTTTAGTATTCCAAACAGATGTAGGTTGGGGTAAATAATACTGCAGGTGATACTGTCTTGTTAAAGCATTGTCACATCATCTTGGATGATTTCTGCATTTCAAACTCTGTTAAAGGTTTTGATGTTCCTCTAATAGTTGGATAAGATGAAAATTTTAATCACAGTTCATTTTAACGGCAATGTTTGCAGCTCCTGTGACACAAAGTTAAATTAAGAAAATAATGTTTTCACATAACAGCAACTGTACATGTTTACTGCTTTCTTTTCATGAAACTAAATTATGACTGTGTTCCCCTGCTTCTTAAACCATTTAAAAAACTATTGGATAATATGAAAAATGAATTGTCATAAAGCTGAAAACAGGGCTGTTTTTCTTGGCTTTCGTCAAAGAGTTTTGGAGAACATGGTTTCCAGTTTTATAAACATCATGAAATGGAATGTTTTCCATGTTTGTCTGAAATTAAACAGATCCTTTCTTTTTCTTTTGTGCACTCCTTTGTCTAATGCAAAATAAATCAAGTGTGCTTGGACACCAACATGTAGCCTATTCTCTGTATCTGTTTCTGCATATTCAGTATAATAGACTGAGTTGAGCTCATAGACATGTCAAGGCCCCTGTTTAAGGTCAAATACACATTAGATTTTAAGGTCAGGATAAGAGTCTTTGATCGGTGCTACCATGCTGGGTTCATGATCTTTGGAGGCAGGAGGATAACAGTGTGTGTGTGTGTGTGTGTGTGTGTGTGTGTGTGTGTGTGTGGTCACAGCTATAGAGTGAGAGTATATGAGGCAGGAGGGCCTCACCCAGCCCATTAGATGTGCGCACTGGCCTGTGAGATGTTGTATCACTTTAATTAGCGGGGGGCTGAGGGCCACGGCAGCGTGAGGAGATGGGGAGAAGGTTGATTGTGTTTTAGTCATTGCCTAAAGCCACGGACCCCCCTCCACCCTCGTCACCCCGAACCCTCCTCCTCACCCTCATGTAAAAAGTTTTGTCAAGCTTGGCTTCCTCTCTGTGTCGCTCTTTTGTTAAAATGGCTGATGACAAGCTGTCTATTGTTGTTTTGATACCCTGAAATCTTTTTTCTTTTTCGATTTTTTGGTCTTTATGTTTTATTAAAATATTTTAAATTACACTGCCATAAAAACATCCCCTCTTCCTTTTGACATCACAACATCCTCTTTAATTGCAGCCGCATTTCCATATTAGCCAATCTGTGAGACCATTCATTAAGCCATTCTGCCTCTGGCCTCATCTGAATTTGAGAAAACTGGGCAAAACTTAAACGCTGTCACACCGTCTGAATAAATTGCAAAATAATGAACATTTTAGATAACTACGGTGAATCAGAGCACGCTGAATGCACCCTGGCACAGAGCCAGACCCCGCAGACGGTCAAAGATGGAGCCATAGAGAGCGGGAATGGGGAATCTGGGTAATTGGACTCATTGTCCCATTGTAGAAGCTAATGAAGTGATGCAATTGAAAGGATGATTCTTTGGGATTGTCTTAAAAGTAATTCAGCAGCTTGTAGCATGAGACAGTTTGAATGAATAACAATAATCAATGATGTTTAAGAAAACAACACGACATTAGTTGCAGAATGACATCCACCAGTTTAAAATATGAAATCAAGCAGAAAATTAAAACAAATTCTCATAATTTTGATGGATAATATTAAAGGTTCTCATGCTGGCACCGAGCTTATTTATGTTGCAGAAATAACTACAACTTCTCCCCACAATTTGTTTGCTTTTCTAAATTTTATTGCTACATCCTAAGTTTCAACAAATTGTCAAGAAAGAAAAATGTAGCACAAAAGATAAAATGATAACTGTTTTTAAAGTGACATCACATTAAACTGGATAGTTGTTTGTTTAAATGTATGTTGTGAAAATAACTGATCAAAAATGTAATAAAAATATTTATTCTCCAACTACATACTAAATTTCATCAACTGATTCCCCCAAAAAACAAACGCAGGTTTCATTTTAAAGTGACTGAATCCTCACCATGGCAGTAACAGGCTGTAATACATGTTACAACAATTTTCCGTCAGAGGTCATGTTTAAGAAACACAAGTACGCACCAGAAAATAGTAGAGATTAATGTCAGAGGCGAAAATGATTGGACAATAGGCTCCTAATGGCTCCTGTCACATCCCATGTTTTTCTCTGTTAAAGCTTGGGTGCAGGGATGTGGGATTGGATGGGAAATGGGGGTTAGGAGGGGCAGCGATGGTGGGCGGGGCTGCGGCTTTTTATTGCTATCATAAAAGTTTACACGACCGCCATCTCTTACAATCCATATTGACAGGAGTTTTCAGAGGAAAGCCTCCTAAAGCGTCGGAAAAGAAAAAAAGAAGGCTGTATCCTCTTCCAGCCTTAGGTGCAACATACCCTTGTAATAGGCCAAGGAAAATATAGACTTATGGAAAATGAAATGAGGCATGAATGACCATAAGCGTGAAGACAATTACACCCTTCGGAAATCGTATATTTGTGAAGATAATTTCTGGAGGAGTCTGCGTGCTCGGACCCGGTTGGGTTACAGTATCTTCTCTATGCTTGAACTCTCCTTGAACTTGGGATAACCGTCGCTGGAGTGGGACGTGGCTATCTGCCCCTGCATCTGGTTATTTTAGCTCCAATTTGCAGCCTAATGCCACAATTACCCTGATCTATGGCTCGAGTCACCCCTTTAATGGCTCACTGTCAAAATCAGCACATTTGCAGAAGCAAGGGCCTGAGAGGAAGTCCTGACTTTGCTCCATTGATGGTGTGATTGATTTGGGTACTACTGTTTTGTTCCATGAATGGCTGCATGAACCAGAAGTTAAGGGCAAACCAAATAACTTGACTGATAAAACTGAATAAAGAGGGATATATAGATTCTACAGTGTCCTTTACAAACGTCTTAATGTTTGTAATAATAGCCCAATGTATTAGACTGATTGCGGTTAATAAAACTATAAAACAAGGTGGAGAATGAGATAAAAACCTGAATCACTTCACTTTCTCCTCCTCCATTTATTGCGATACTGTCTGAAATTAAACATTAGAGTTTGTACTCATTCTCTGAGATGTATTTTCATGACTTTTGCTCCAAGGAAAACAGTTACCTCGACAGGCAGGTAAGACTGATGAAACAAGCACAGGTTTTCGATTAACCCTGCTCCTCTGCCTTTTTCATCAAATCACTATGCTTTTTTCTCACTTTCTGCTCATTGGTTTACACTTTCGAGGGATTGTCTGGGTGCATTCTGTCACATTTTTACAGTCGTTTTAACAGGAAATACATCTGATTAAGAAAGATGCTTTAAAGGAGGCCTATTATGCCTTTTCATTTTTCCCCTTTTCTTCAGTGTGTTATACAGGTTCTTCTGCATTCAAAAGGTCTTGAAAGTTACAAAAGATCAACGTCCGCACCAACAGAAGCTCCTCTTTCTCACAGAAAACACTGCTCCTGAAACACCTCGTCAGTAGTCTCATCATAATTCTGTGACTTTGTGACATCACACTACGTCACAGAGTCACACATTTGCATCATTTTGGCCCAGCGGCTAGTTTGGCACATAAGAATTGATTTAGCACAGCTGCTCTGTTGTTAGCGGTGCTGGCTCAGGCATGTGTGAGCTGACCAATCAAAGGAGAGTGGGTATCCCTGGGGGGCTTATAAAGACAGGAGCTAAAACAGAGTGTTTCAGACAGATGGGGAATACAGTGCTGCTGCAGTGGACAGAATGAGAGAACTGATGTGTTTCTTGAGCATTAAAGAATGTAAACCTAGTGGTAATCCAAAACAAAAGTTTGACAATGAAAATGAGCATAATATGTCTCCTTGAACTGTTAAACATTCAGAGGATTTGTAGTTATGTTCCACGAGCACTAATAAGAAAGTGAGTTTTCGATAGTTGGAAACCAGAAACATGTAATTGTTAAGTTCTACCCCCACTAACACTCTGCAGATACATGCTATGCTAATCGTATGCTATTGAGCAAAAAATATTACTCCTTAATTATCATTGTAGTCACATAACATATGTTTGTGATTTGGAGATGGAATGTCATCTAAGGGTGAAGGTGGGTTATATTTTGTTGAAAATATGTTTTGCATGTTGCAAGTTTGCATACAATCATTGTTTCAACTACTTTAACTCAGAAAAGTGACCGCCATTTGTGAAAGATATTACATACAAATATAGGTAACAACACATAAATGCACCTTAATAAAAAAAAAGTGGATGTAGCCTTTTTAACCAGATGCATGCATATGTTTACACCTGCAGCTCACCAACAGTGATCGCTGTGTTAATGCCTCTAAAGCTTGACAGACTCTCTGTAATCATGGTCTGAATATGTCCCTTTAGATAAGAGTGTAATAATGAGGGTCTAAAATTTGACATTACAAAGTAAGATAAGATGCAGCTCTAATAACATCATACAGAGGAGAGATACTGCAGTGTGTGGAGAGAGTGACTCCACTTTGGCTGCCCAGAATCCTCTCACAGCGATGAAAAGCAGCCCCCTGAAGTCCACTCCATCACGGCATGGCTCTCTGCCCTCGCTGTGGCGTGACTGGGACAAGGATGAGTGGCGGTAAAGGACAAACTCATGGACACCAGTTGGGTTCCCAGAACCAGCACACATTATTACCCCCAACAGAAGCCGAGTGAAGGCAGGAGCCAGGAGCCCGTCCCCGGCACAGCTTCGGTGGGAGATGCAAAAACAGATGGCCACCCCCAGCAAGACATTAGCAGCAGAGATTTGAAAACATCTTGAAGCCCCTGTCGCCACACAGAGACTGTGGTCAGGAGGCTAATGTGAGAATAGTAAAACATCGGCGTAAATGGTAAAATGAGCTGCGATAAGAACAACAGCTGTCGGAAATTACAAGGAACTGCATGCTACAGTGTATTTATTTGGGTCTACAGTGTAACATTGAAAAGGCCATTGTCTGCCTGTGCATGAGGAAACTGCTGAGGCTTTACTGGGACCAAAGATGATGTTACTGAGCTGGAACAATAAGACAATCAAAACAGAGATCTACCCCTGCCTACCCGTATGTATAGAGATTGTTTATTAATATAGAGCAATTTCAAACCTAAGAGTAATGAAACTGAACTCATTGTGACATCATCTAAAGTAAATGTTAACAAATATAGAGTGCTTTTGCCACAGTTACTATTGTATTTATTATTTAATGCTGCAAGCAGTAGATCATTTTCAGTAGTCTCATGTTTTCATCTGCATTCAACAAAATAGTATTTACTGGGTTACAAGGTATACTATGCAGGATTTCAACAAATAAAAAATATAATGTAGAGTCTCATACAAAAGTAATCCCTCTCAGTCATCACTTATGACCCACTAGAAGTGTTTGGTGGTGGTGTACCTAAAGAGAACCTCTGCTTGTATATTATTACTTTCTTATTATTTTGTTGTGTTCGGGACATTTTCAGACTTCAGACAGGGGTGTGTAGCCCCCAGCCAATAACATCGGAAGGTGAGCACTCATTGCATAGCAACCAGGTTACATTGCTGTGTCTGTCTCTCTTCTGCTCTCAGTCTTTTTGTCTGTTTGACTGAGGATGGGACTGAGCTATGCACACACAGGCAGAGCAGAGATGCAGTTTTTTTCCTTGATAATGCTGCTCCACCTCTTCATTCACTCTCTAGCTCACTCGACCACCACTGTTCTCTCTATCTGTCTTGACTCTTGAGTTGAGCAACTGACCAATAATGCATAATATGCCATAGTGTGTAATTACATGTGCCTGAAATGTCAAAACACAAAAAAATCTATGATCTAATATCTAAGAATCTCTAGCATTTTAAGCATTTTGAGCTATGAATTATATTTTAATATTTTAACTTGTTTCTCTGTAACCATTTTCTATTTGCCATTATTCTCAAAAACTTCAAGCTTTAACTTAACTTCAAATATTGTGCTATTAACATTGTGGCAATGTTCAAATGAAGGTTTCATCAATATTGGTCTTGAAATCTAGGATCAGTCAGTCGGTGTCTAGGATTTGTTTATGTTGGTTGGTGTGCTTCACCGTGTAATAAAAGGTCTTAAAGGTCCCAAAACAAAGTATTCTATAAAGGAGCTGTTTTAGAGATTTTTCTTTTACTTGTGAAATGAAAGGTGAACAACTCACTAGTGGCCTGATTCAAACATCCAAACAAATACTGCATTAGGAAGCACACAAAAAAGACATGAACCCAAGGTGACACGTATCATTGTCTCCAGTCCGGTGGTTGTTCTGTGGGGGCGATATTTGTCGCAGCAGTGTCATGAGACTTGTGAACAGAGGGTTTGGCTATTCCTGGACATTTTCTCCACACCTGTGCCTGGAGTGCACTGGGTTGGCATTTCAAACTTTATCACCTGTCACAAGAGAGACACCGGCTGCTCTGGAGAGCACTGCTCCCTGCCGCCACCACCCCGCAAACCCCCACCCTCTGCCCTTCCACTCGCGAGACATCACACCCGTCC
Source organism: Pagrus major (assembly GCF_040436345.1). Taxonomy (NCBI): domain Eukaryota; kingdom Metazoa; phylum Chordata; class Actinopteri; order Spariformes; family Sparidae; genus Pagrus; species Pagrus major. The sequence continues at coordinate 17,289,353 of NC_133219.1, forward strand.
TTGGAATTCGTGCTTGGAAAGAGAAGACGAAGATTTCCCCAGTGGGAGGCTACAGCCGCTGGCCAGCCGACATCCATATTGTCTTCTGGCTCCTAATTGATTTGATGACTGTGAAATCATCTTGATCATGTAAAGCTAGATGCTGCCTTCTCATATATCCATCCATATGTGTTAACCCACTGCTGGATTCAATGTACAATAAGTAACATATTCAACCAGAAGGCCGGTGCTCAAACACACAACTTGTTCGTGCAGGTGTTTTTATTTATTTATTGCGTTGTCTCGTATTTCTTTAACTTTTACTGTTGCAGTAACAGAAAATCCTCACAGGGATACTTATCTAATCTTTGTCAATATCAACAGTATAATCATCTTGGCCAAAAATGATAATGTGGTATTATCTCAATAATTACTGGAATAAGATGGAAATCTGCACATATTACTGAAATATATTTTAATTACTGGATAAACTTGAATAGTAAATTATTAGAAACATCTTTCCTGTTTTTTTCTCTGGTTTACACAATCATGGATGTGATTATGAGACTAAACTTTTTTGAAGACGCTCAATATGTAGTTTCATTCATTGTCTTTTTTTATGTCCACCGACAAAACTATGCTTAAACTAGTGTATTTTAATGACATGATTACCTTTTGGTCGACTCTCATTTTACCATAGGTAATTAAAGTAATAAAATGTATTTCCAGGGGAATAGATAACAGAGTTATAGCCATCAATATCAAATTTCAGGCAACGGAGGAGGTCCTCACAAGGATAAAAGGTGAATAAACACCTCTAAAGTGAGAGACTGGCAGTTGGTTGGATTTATCATTATTAGTAACAGGTTACCATCAAGATTAGGGGATAAATGTATTTAGAGGAAGTCCCTGCAACCACAGTAATTTAAATTTGAGTGTGTGTGTGATTGTGTGAGTGTGTGTGGCATGGCAGTCTCCCGGGGACACAGTGATCAAGGTGACACGTCTCTCTGGTCTCCACAGGGGGTGTCTGGGCTCCAGAAGGCCATGGGTGTCACAGCAACAAAGCCCCACACTGGATGATGTCATACCACACACACACACACACACACACACACACACACACACACACACACACACAGAAACACAGGGACTGACACCACCACTGGAGATGGTGAAAGATTTAATCTGCAGTTGAGTTTTGAATTGTTGTTTCTGATTGCAACATAATGTGCAGGTGCTCATGTTAATATGTCCAGTGTGTAGGTAGGTTGCACCTGTCTGTCTAAACTCAATCTATCCAGCATGCTCAAGTCCAAAAAGCAGTTACATGAATAAAGCATAAGCTGTTATGTCACTGATGTGGATAACTGTGTTGATTAGAGTTCAAGTTGATCTGGATGACACAGCTGGAATGTGTCCACTTTGTCCATTATTGTGTATTTGATGTTTAAATGGACTCACCTTTGACATTTAATGGATTGCACATGAAATCTAAAACTCTTGTTAATCACTGTTGCTTATGGACAGGTAACACAAATTTTGTTCTGGTAAGCTTTAACTGATATTTTTATCTGTTCATTGTTTTCACCATTAAAGGGGTTGCTTGGGAAAAGAAATATCACCTGAATCTGCAGCTTTATGGCAAGTTTCAGCTCATTGTTAAGCTTTCCGGCCCACAACTTTCCTGTTTGGGTTCACTCTCACTGCTCTCAAAGTGTCGTTTTCGGCGGCAGCAGGCAGCTGTTTTCAGAGAAAATGCTCTAAAAACTCATCGTACACTGCTTACCCCGCGCCAAACAACAGACAGACACATTGAGAGAGTAGCTGGTGAACACAGTGGAGCATTTAGCAGCTAACGATTCAGATATTTCCCTCAGGAGTTTGCAGAGACCAACATCAGAGCTAAAAGAGAGTGAATGTTGGACCTACATTTATCAGGTGGACACAAACATGACTCAGAGTAAATGATCGCGGTGAAGGTGTATCTTAGCAACTGTTTGCTTACAAGTTTGTCAAATCAACTACAAAGGTGTCTGACTCTTTGCTTCTATATTCAATATGAAATGTAAGGGGACACACTTGATCAGCCAAGAGTTTTTAAGATTGGCTTGGTGTGTTAGGATCCTTTCATATATAGTCTGTGTTGAGGAAGTGTATTCCTCTGACAGAATGATTTTAAGACATCATGTTCATATTAATCAAATTTCTTCTTGTTTAGTCATTGTTAAAAAAACAGATTCCACTGGCAGAAAATCTATAATTTTGTTTTAGCTCAAACTGCTGTTTCAAGCTAGCACTGACACTGCAAAGTCTGTATTTTTACAATAAAGCAAGTCTTAAAATGTAAAGATATACTCCACATGCACTGTGAAATGACTGCCGGGACAATGATGTCTTTTAAGATGAGGACCAGGCAGCTGAAGTGGGAGGGTCAAAAGCCCCCTGCTGTTCTGGCATTAGTGGCTATGACGGTACAAGTACTGGTCATTATCTGTCCTACTCCACTACGCCCACTCAGTGTCTATGTCTGCGTGTGCTGTACGATCATCAAAAGTGCATGCCGGGGGAGAATTAGGGAATGAGACATAATGTCAGCAATAACACAAAGGACCTTGGTTTAACATTTCAGCCTGTACTGTGTCCCTGCTACAGCCCAGAGCAGAACCAACGCTGGCCTGCTGCTACGCTCTGACCCGCCCGTCCACAGGCTCGCTTCACCATCTGAGGCTGCATATGTATAAAAATACACCATGAGCTGTCAATGTTTCATTGTCCATAAACAAACATTATTTCATGTGTGATCAGGATAAAGTTGTACTTGATGGAGAATATACAAATGGGATTACATTCATTTTACACAATTTAACATAATATAGGTCACAAAAAAGGGAGAGGTGTGTCTTTCATCCTTCACTTAGATGCCTCAGTTAATGATTGTGTGATTCTAACTTTATGTAAAGAGTTTGCGATCATCCCTTCCCTGTTTCAACATGACAATCATCACCCAACATCACTGTTGGATCTCACTAATGCACTAAATACTTAAATAAATACTTTTGACCATGTAAAGTAAGTAAGAAAATAACCAAGAAAATGTTTGACTAAATGTGTTTTTTGTAGTCTATTCAGATGAAAAAGGACACATTTTAAACATAAAAACAGAGCCATAACGCAGCAACAATTTAGTCTTCTTGTTCAGTCTCATTCAACACAGTCACACGCGTGCGCGCGCGCGCGCGCACACACACACACACACACACACACACACACACACACACACACACACACACACACACTAACAGGTCTAACCTTAACCCTAACCCTTACCTTTATCACTGACCCACAAATCAGCTTTTTCACAGTCGGGGACACAGCTTTTGTCTGTGATTGGCCAAGCCGTCCCCAATTAACTGATCTGAAAACTGTTCCCAGAAGTTGCCTACGTCAGAAACACACACATGCACACGCACACGCACATGCACGCACACACAAACACACGTAGTAATTTGTACACCAAAAGTTCAGAGAAAGCAGACTGTTACCCCCGTATTTCGCCAGGCACATCTGGGTCGTGTTTCGACCAAACAGCCACTGGAGCTGATCACGACAATTCTCGTGGTTCCACCAGCTCCATGGTGAATATGTGAGTCTATTTTTGATGGAGCCCAACTGACCTGCAAAGAGCTGATCAGGCCAGGCAGGGAGTCAGGCACAGAAACAGCATAGAGCATGCGGTCAGTTTTCAAAATAAAACATCCTGTGCAGACTCGGGATCTACATCACAACAACGCTGGCAATATTACAATAAACATACTTAAAAAAGACAAACAACAAAACCATTTACCTACAGAGCCTACTAACCTATGGCAGACGCACAAAAATCAAGACAAAATGACGAATCAGAGCAATTCAACAATATCAGGCATGCATGACAGTCCGCTTCTGAAAAGCTCCCAGTGGATAAGCCGAACGGAGGGCGGAACAAAAGCGTGTCACAAAGATGCCCAGTGAAATCAAGTAGTTAGAATTTTTAAGACATTTTCTCCGGTTGGTTTTAGTTTCAGCTAAATTATTTTTTTTAAATATTTAAATTAAATAATTTCATTTTTGTTTACACAAGCAAATGAAAATCTCACTTTTTTCACATGTGAAAAAAAGTAGCATTTTCTGTGCGTTTTTGTGTTTCAGTCCTTTGGACCATTTAAGACATTTTCAGATTCAGAACATGCAGATTCCCTTCTACACACAAACACACATATGCTACAATGCACACATGCAAACACACATGCGCGCGCACACACACACACACACACACACGCGCGCACGCACACACACACATTCTGAAAAGCCATCTCTTCCTCATCTTCACAGTTCTCAGTCATAAAACCCTCTCCTCCCAACACTCCGACACCCACACATTTTCACCCTCTGCTTTTCCAAGTTCTTACCCCCTCACACCCCCATACACACACACACACACACACACACACACACACACACACACATACACACACATACACACACACACACACACACACACACACACACACACACACACACACACACACACACACACACACACCTCCTCAACCAAACTGCTTGAGCCACTTGCCTGCCAGGGAGGCAAGATGGCCCTCCAGCCCTCCAGCCAATCAGACAGCTTGGCTCGCACAGGAGATCACAGGCCAGCTGATCCAGCCTCCCGACTTCTTTCTTCGTCTGCTCTTCTGGAAATATTTGGACACGAGCGCAACATCGCCGATCGTGCTTTATGGGTCTGCTGGACAGAGAGAGAGAGAGAGAGAGAGTGAGAGAGAGAGAGATGTTTGGATGTGTGGTGAGATTTAAGATGTGATTATGCAGGACTAATGACATGCTGAGTGAAGGGTTACGATGGTGCTTATGTTTATACTGCGTGTGCTTGAGTCTGTGTGTTCAAGAAATACTCTAACATTTGGGGAAGGAGGTTTATTTTCTTTCTCTGTGAATGTTCAATGAAGAGATCAATGACCAAATTCATCTCAGGGATTTCATGTTCAAGGGTCATGTTTAGTAAACGCTGACAAACATCACAACATGCATCGCAATGACACAACCCTGAGGACCATTCGGGAAATTTGGTAAGAGAAATGAGACACTGTACACCACCAGGTAGCTTATGCATTGGAATTGCATTGCTGATTAACAACACCCGGACACTGACCACACACAACATGTTTGTCTTAGACTCTTTCAGAACTCTTCACTCAACGGAAGTGGTTCTTGAATGTGTTCATGGCTAGCTTGCGAACTAACAAGACACAACATGTTAATGTGATAATTTCTTTGGCAGAAAGGTATCATTTTCTCGGATGAAGGAAGAAGTTTAACACACTTGAACTGCTTCAAGTTGACAGCCTGTCCAGCCTGCTCTCAGAGTGGGGCAATCTAATATCCAGGAGAATTCAGAAATATAGTTTTCCGACGCTGACGCATGGTTTTATTCTTTGGTGGAGGAATCAACTCAGAGTACAGCCCTATATACTTTGCAAGACTGAGAAACTGTTGTTCTTGAAGAAAGGCACCATCCACCTGGAGGCCACTAGAGATTTGCTTTCTCCTGAGCAATAGTGCCATTTGACTTTAGAAGGTCTCACATTGTATCTGATATTAAAATGATACAGGTAACACTGTTAAACAATCTTTTAAGATCTCTTGAACATCCCAATTGGTTCGCACATATGGAGAACGCATTACAGGATGTAAAATGGGGGTCTACTCTGCTTTATAGCGTTCTCGTCGCCTTGTTTATCAACAATAAATTGCCACTGTAGCGTGCACAGTGACCAGACTTCATGGTTATTTTCCCTCTCAGCTGAACAGAGGCATTTTGGCACTGTAGGCATTCAGCTGATGCTTCTATCCACAGCGATTTACGATGCCTGAAACAGCAGAATGAGCTTCATCTTACAGATCACCAACACCACAAGCGGCCAATAAAGTGACGAGTGCACGCTCACGCTCGCCTTGGTCTGTATCCGGTGTGACACACTCGCCCTGTTTGTCTTCCAGCCTGCAGCTGGCGATGGAAATGCTGATCATGCTAAGTGGCATGTGGCTGAGATGCAGAAAAACACGCTTGGGTTGTTCTACCTTGAAATTTGCTTTTGCTCTTTCAAAGAGAAAAAATTAGACAATGGAGGAGAGCGAGATTTTCCAAATGAGAGGAGCTACAGAAACCCTATTTTTAGGTTTTAATCATGTCTCTGTGTATACATCAGTATGTGTAAACTGGTTAGGTATACACATTTTTGCTTTTGAAAAGACATTTTTTTACAGAATCTAATAAGTGCATCACAGCTACACTAAATGATCACTACTGTCAGGGAAATTTTCACCATTCAAGTTGGCAGCCTCAAATCAGCTGACCTCATTTAAGTGTTTAAGTGTGTTCATTTAGGTGAGTTTTGAAATGGGAGCAGTTATTTAGGATGTCCAGGTCACCCATTCCCATAATAATAATAATAGTAATAATAATAATAATTCAGTGCATTATCACTGTATAGAGCGTTTTCAAATATTCCCCAACCTGCTTTATATAACAGACAAACAATATGTACAAAACAGAAAAAAAAAAGTGTAACATGATATTCCCCTGGAAAACTGTCAGTAGAAAAGATAGACAACTGTTTCTTTGATAAAATGTCAAAGATAAAAGCATAAAAGGACAATAAAACATCCGGTCCCTGAGCATAAAATCTTGTTGTGTGACTTGCTTAAAACCTTAATTAACATTCAGCAGTTTGAATCTTAGTTTAGTTGCCGATCATGCAAAGTTTTTAATAAATTCAGCGTTTTTGGATACCGTTATATCGTGACATTGAATAGGCGTTGTCTTTTCCCGGCTTTAAAGGCTGCATTACACTGAAACGATGTCAATTTCTAAACTTAGCAGACTGTTCCACTTGCTCTAATACTTGTGTTTACACGCTGATATCCACATTACTGATGATTGTTGATCCGAAAATCTCATTGTGCTAATGGTTTGTGAAAGTACCAATATTGTCACAATATTCATATCGAGGTATTCGGTCAAATAACGCAATTTGATGCTTAATCCTAGCATTTATATGGTGCTAACCATGACTTAACCGAGGAGTATAACTATAACCAATTAGGTTAAATACAGCATTATCATGTAAAACACACATTCATCCATATATGTCTCAGAACAGCCATCTGTACACACAAACACACTTCATGGCGCACAGTCTGAAGGGAAAATCACACCCCTGTTCTACCAAGAGGGGAAACTGTTGTGTGATTATGATGAACTGGTTAAACTGCAATTACGGCGGCGAGCGATGGGAGAGGAGACGACAGCAGTTTAGACGACAATTTGGGAGGCGGCTGCCGTGGCTGCTGCAGCTGGGGCCTGTTTTAATGCAGTAATTGATAGACTCTGCCAGTCACTAGTGGGTTCAGAATTAAAACTCAAATTATCATCATTAGGAACCCCCCCTAATTGCTGCATCAAATGCACATCAGCATTTTTGTTTTTCATTATAAAATTACACTTGTGTTATCTAATTTCATCAGCTGCATTGATGGCGTCCACTAAGGCTTTGTCAGTGATTTGAGGAGGATGTTTTTTTGTCCCTCGTCAGCCCACTCACACTCTGAGATCATCACACAGCCAGTTAATGAACATGTGATAGATGTCCGTCCGATTGGGGCCACAAAATAATTTTCAGGTGTTGATGCAAGCCATAAACACAATGCAATCCTAACACATAAATGCAGTACACCCAAGCTGAAAACACTCTTGTTTGGATGACTTATGTATCACTGGGGATCGTAGCTGTGCCCATTTAATGCCTAATAAAGTCCACTCAGTGGAAATGAATTCCACAGGCAAGAAATCGTAGGGAAGGTAAAAGTCACACAATCATCATTTATATATTTCTTTTAAGACAAAAAATTTTTTTGTTGATCCCCTGAACTTAATACTTAATATTTCTACAGAGGAAGAAAGATAAATACTGCACATACTCCTCAGTGACACAGAAAAATAAAGTGAAAGAAGTCAGGCAAAGGAAATTTAGCAACAATAAGCCTCAAACCCAAAGAAAAAAGGGGGAAAACATGAAACTTAAAGGACAAATTAACATGCAGTAAAAGTGAAACTAAGTGGCACTGACCAAAACAACTGTTAAACATTCTGCTGTCCAGAGAGGAACAAGGTTACACGTCACTTTGGAAATGTACAAGCTAAACAGACTACTTTATCCTACAATCGACAGTCTCCTTGCCCCCAGCGAATGTCTCTGTCTGTATGAATGTGTGTGTGGTTCATACAGTAAGCACCCACATAGAACGTACATATTGTAACTATATGCTGAGCAAGCTAGTGTTCTGACAGAGCGACGAGAATTGGGTGCATGTGTGGTTTTTGTGGGTTTGTCTGTGTGTGTGCCCTTGACAGCAGTCCTGACCTGCCGTTATCCAGCTGTAAAGCAGTCAAACACTGAACCATCAGCCTTTGCAGTGCTGCCAAGCACTTAGCAATATGTAAATTAGCATATAGTCTGTCATACAGTACAGCTAATTTGACAAAATGAATCACAGAACTATGGCGTCTTCGCTGTAAACTACACATAATGCACTATGGACAGAGTCAGCACCTCTTAAAAATGGTATTTCATATATTTTCTGGTGATTTAAGTTGCACATTTCATACAAAATTGTGATTCTTTACGCATAAAAACATTGCATTGTTATTTTATTGTCTATAACATGAAATCACATTTGACAGTTTGAATGCAACATCTTTCAAAAGCTTAGTGTAAGTTGTGGTGTGTTCAAGTGCTGCAGCTCTACACCAGTAGCACTACACAACTGCACATATAAGTCCTACAAACACATAATCCTTCTTCTTCAGGACTATTTTCCTCGCTAAAATCTGGCCCAATTAGAGAATATTAATGATTGTTAAATGTGCATATGCTGGAGCTGGAAAATGGGAAGGTTAATAGACAGGCAGCGTCACACGATCGCATTTATCAGTTTCTATTTATCTCTCCTTGGGAGGTGGCAGGTTTACAGTAAATACCTTCTGTCCCCCTAATTTCCTAATGATGGTGATAATGATGGAGAATGGCGCAGTCATTAGCAAGGACAGGCTCTGTGCATCACTCTGTCAGCTACGTCTCTCCCAGGCCCGCAATGAGAAGTGATGGGGCCCAGCTGTTCCCCACATCCTCTCCCCAAACTGAACCTCTCTCAGAGACTGAGAGATAAAGAGACAGAGAGAGAGAGAGAGAGAGAGAGAGAGAGATAGAGAGAGAGAGAGAAGTTGAGAGAAGGACAGAGAGATACCGACAAAGTACAAACATCAAGGGACAAAGAAGAAGAAGGAGACCTGAATACTTGCCAACCAAAAGAGGACAAAAAATATCACAGGACTGTTAAGAAAATATCCTATTAGCCTCTTAGCTCTTAACTGAGGACATAGCCAACAAAATCATCCATGTGCTCTTACTAAACTGCTGACAGGTGTCACATGCAAACACTTATGCAAGCACCTTGGTCACCGATTGTAGTCTACATGCTAACACTTCGGAAAAGACATCTGCTAACACTTTCTTGAGAGCCACTAGGATCCACACAAACATACTTACTGTTGGTTGTCAATGAGCTAATGCTAAAAAGCAGCTAAAAACTATGTTGATAAAAGTATTTATACAAATGGTTTAGCATGCTTAGTGACACTAAGAACACTTTACCCAAAATGCAAATAAGTTGCAGACTCCATGCTATTATTCCATAGGCTAAATGCTAACACTTTGGTAGACAGTATAATGAGACAACACTAGCATATGCTATGTTTAGCAATAGCGGGCTCATTGCTAACACATGAGTATACCTGATGGGCAATTTCTCTCTACATCCCTAATGTTAGCCGCTAATTTTGGTTCACACCGATATCTGCGCCAAAAACTATGTGCACCCCAAAATGTATGACCAAGTGGACTGTGCAAGTGCAGAAGCTAATGGGTTATCAAATATGTTGTTTTACCTCCAAATATGGCCTGAAATCCCTCTGGATGTTCACTATCCACTTTCCTTTCAGTTGCTGATCAATTGGGTAGCAGTGAAATGATAACAATTTATTAGATTGTCTATTTATTGGAATGAACCTAGAGCACAGCAGTACCACATTTGAGCTTCCCACCCTGACAGTGACCTCAGAGGAAAATGGCACTCACACAATCACACTGTGTGAATGTGGTCTATTGTATAGTAACTCTTATAGTAACTATTGTGGATGCTATCGCTTTAATATGCTGAGCGAGTAGCCTCCTTTATACAATTCTTGGTTGTAGTGGCAGTCTTTGTACTAACACATCAGCATTACGTTATGTTGGGGGACAGAAAGCATAATGCAATTACTTTAGCATGCTGACATTAGCATGTTAAGTGATGGCACAGGTGAAAAATGTGCTAAAGGTTGTCAAATATGTAGGCAAGTAATCCAGTTTAAGAGATGGGACAGCTGACAGCATACTGTATAGTATATCATAAGTATGTTCAAACATTTAAAAGGTACCTTCCTTTACGTATATACAGTATCACAGCCAGTGTTGGTCCTGTCTTCTATTCATTCTCCACCTTAAGGTTCCCGTCGATCTGTGCACCTTAATTGCCAAGTGTAGTCTAATTTTTAACATCTTCTTCTGGACATGGAGACTCTCTCCTTCCTCTCTCTCATTGTACTTCTTTTTATTGTGCTCACTCTCTTTGTCTTCACTCGCCTAATTAGTAGTCTACACCACATGCATTACTCTCAGCCTTGCGGAACATGTTACAATTAGAGCTGATAGCCAAATATTCCTCTTTTCCAATAGATTAATTTGAGCGTGAAGCTTATCAGGCAGGCCTTGCTTGTCCTGTGTAGCGATAGCTTTCAGTAAAAAGAATGCTGGTACAAAGTAATCAGAGAGGAAGGCTGCCATTATCAGACTCAAACACTCTATAAATTGAGAGGAGACTAAAAATGAACATTTTCATTTGTCTTTCTTCTCCTATTAACAGTCATTTGTCTCTTTTTAATCGTTCTGTGCAGTGTATTGAATCCTTCAGAGGTACATATTGGCAATTGGATGCTGAGGCAGTCTGTAAAAAAACCCTTAAGATGAAATAATTATGGCCTCAAAAAAAAAAATCAGCCTGGCTGTTTTAAAAAAGCCGATGTTCAAAATTTCAAAGTCACCTCTGATGAATAGCGCAGGGTGATTAATTCATGATGGGATACGCCACCTTGTCAGGCCGAGCTCTTCACTGGGTAATGGCAACACATACATAATAGAACAGTGGTTCTCTGCCTCCCCTCGTCGTCTGAGTAACTTCAAAAGAATTAAAAATGGAGCCATCAAATTACATCTGTTGTGCTACTTTGTTCAAACAGTTGTTTCGGAACGAGAAAGTGGATCATATCACTTGGCTTGTCTCTCCAATGCAGTGAAAGGCTGAGATGAATTAAGTTTGTGAGAAAGGCAGTAAACGTATAAATTGAGGGGATTTGATTTGGTGTTTGTAACAGACTTGAATACATATCAAATAGGATCAACTGTCTGTAGATGTATAATAAATCTTTCCTCCATGTAAAAATTCCCTCTTTGTATTTAAAGATTGCAACAAAATTTAAATGTTGCATCTACTCTACTGGTTGATTAAAGAGGATTAACCTGATTTTTAAAAAATATCTTTTCTAACACAATGAGTTCAAACTACAGCTGTAGTGCCGCAGCAGCGTGCAGTAATGACCGGACTCATCTGCACATCTCTCCTTCACTAAAAGAGTGAACAGTCAGTTCAGCAGTGGAATGACCTTTTCTCTAAACCCTCCAATAACTCTCCGGCTGACAGGCCGAATGAGCAGATGATCCCGGACTCCTTCATGGTGTGTTGCGACTGCGCTCGGTGCAAAATGACAAGTGAATCAAGCTTCTATTTTTACCTCGGGGTGGGGAACTTGTGTCAGTCTCGACCAATGCACCCAAGAAAATCAGCCATGAAGTTTGGTTTTGGGCAATCTGACCGCTGACACCGCGGAGCTGTCACTGCGATGCCCTTCTCCTCCATCAACCAATCCCCCGCCTCGACCTCGCACCACTCCTCACACCTGACTGGCACCAGGGGTAGCATGCCAGGCCAAAAGCGTGATTGACACCTCGACCGATCTTCTGTAAACACCTTGAGATCTCAGCACCTCCAGCAGGGAAGATCAGTGACTTGTGTGAAAGAGGCCTCTCCTCCTGGCCTCGGCTCAAGTCTGCTGGCGCTCGCTATGATGCAGCCTGACTTGTCAGAGGGAGTAACAAGATGCTGAGTGACTTAGCACCTCTGGAAATGTCAGCCCCCGAGCCGGCGGACGCCAGGCTGAGTGGAGTGGGGTGTGCACAGACCCCACTGCGACTGGCTCAGCTGCTGCCTGTAAGAAGCAGGGAAGACGACACATACGCTCGACAAGACAAGACAAGCAGCAGAGATGAACCGGGCCCTGACGACGCTTTCTCGCCCCATTCCCCCAGATTTCTGCCACACGTCTTACGCTTGCTTCTCTTTTCGGAGAAGTGCATCTGCTATCGTCCAGCTGCTGCTGCGGCTGAAATGGACCTTTGCTGCCCTAGTGCCCGATGTGCAGGGGGTACAACAAAGTCCGTGCGTGATGATGATGCGGGCAAAAGCAGAAACGGAAGCATGCCTAAGTGCCCTATTATTGCTCTGGTGAATCATGTTAAAGGAGACAAGGCGCCAAAGAGACACCCAACACAGAGGGGAACTCAGTCACGGCACAGTCTGTCAGACTGCAGTTATTTACCATGCCGACAGACACATTTTTTTTCTCCCCCTGAGGAAACTCAAGGATGTATAATACAACATATTTAGTGCTACATATTTATAGAAGTCAAGCAGAAAGTCAGTTTGGTGAAGCATTAAGGAATCAGGGGATGCAGAAAAGAAAGCTTTTACAAAAAGAGAGAGAAGAGAGAGACTTCGGAGCGTGATGATGCTCAGTAAAATCTAATGGGCTGTTTACTCACCGCCTGCCGAGATCCACACTGCTACATTGACTCTTGATTTATATTTTCTGATTCATAGAGGCGCATGCATCTTACTTTAATCAAGGTTCTCCCTATCATCCCCCCCTCATCCCCTCCATCTCACTGGCTGCCATCCTTTTTTTCCCCCACAATGCACATTAACAGCAAAAAATATAATCAGTTTTATGACAGACTATGTTTTTAGCACATGATGGGTGAATATAGCATTTTGAAAATGGCTCGTCCCGATCCTCAATCTCCAAATAGATCCGCTGGGATGGAAGGCAATATCAGCTGAGAGGACACAGTCTCAAGGGTGTGTGTGCCCGAATGGCTGCAATCTGATGCCTGCTATTTTTCATGTTTGTTAACAAAATACAATTTGCGGGAGGAACTGAGTACACAGATAAGGACAAAAGCACATTATTTGGCTGAGCTGACGAATAAAGTTAGAAGTCTGCAGTGTGTCTGGGGCTGAGATGAGGACGAGAGTTTTCACAAAGACGCAGAAATAATTACTACTTCTACCGGGGAGTCATTTCAGTAATTGTATCATACATTTACTGTGGAAACGCTGGCGTACAACACACTTGATTAGATTGTAGTAAAGCACTGACAAGTTCAAAAAAAGAGCAGCTTTACACACATCACTGCCCCTAAAATAAATCAACTGCTCAAAATCACAGTGCAAACAATAGCTGCTACCTTTTCTCAAAGAAGGTAAAGTTTAGCCTCTCTGTTTCAGGGGTTAGGTTTCAGTTTAAATTCTTGCTGGCTTCTATTATCCGATATCCAAGAGGGCTAGAAGGCACAGGTTTGGCAGATTAAGGCTGGGGATTTCTCTTGACCTTTCAGCCAAATGTCATGCTGTTTGAGGTGTACAAGCTTAATTAGATCTGATCATCCTGTTGCTTTCTAATCTTTGCCCGGCCAGTTTTTTGCACCGCAAATCGCTGTTGTTCATTAGTGGCGTTTAAGATGTGGAGGGCACAGGCTAATGACAAGAGCTAGTGAGGTTGAAATAATCCTGTTGTTTCTGACGATTCCACATGATGCCCACAACTGTTGCATAGCTTGCTTTCAAGGAAGGCCCCCATTAATGAGGAGGATGGCCTTCCGAAAGTCCGTTTTAGTGATGTACATATATCGTCTGGGAGGAAAATAAATAAATAAATGACGCGCTCTCCCGGCTAATGCAGCCGCCAATTCACAGTGACATTTGCCATTAGCTCCATGCTGAATTCGACCGGCGACAAAAGCAGAAGAAAAAGCTCAAATCATGCCCAATTAACGGAGGCATCAAACAGTGAAAATCCTAGCAGGAGATTTTACGGGCAGTGCACGGAGAAAGGTCAGGCTCCAGTGGAACAAGGCAAAGTCACAGGATTTATGAGAACTAATGAGCGCTTTCGTTAGACCGAATTAACGCCTGTACACAAGCAAAAAAATAAATAAATAAAGAGGTCTGAGCATAACATTGGTTTAGTGACACACACACAAACACACATACTTGACTGCCTGACAGAGTGACCCAGACACAGGCCGAAAAGTAAATATGTTCCCTTAAATATGTTGGACTTGTCAAATTGAACAGTTTTGAGCCATGCAGTCATGAGACCCATTCATCTTTTAAAATAATTTTACATTATAAATTGAGAACAATTTTCTAACATTTTAGATTTCATTTAGTTTGACAGGATAATCTACAAGGACTTGAAAGACACAATCAATGATCAAAAAGGAAAGTATATGCCTGCTACCAACATACCATCACATTGAGTATCACAATGACTAACATTAGAGTCAAGTTTTAATGTTTACAGATGCAGTAATTACTGTATTCACATCAGTAATGTCAGAAAACATTGGTTGTGGTCCTATTTTCTGGGATATAAAAATTTCTTCACACCGTTTCCATCTACCCAAACCACCTGAGCCTCCTTTTACAATCTCCTCATTCTACTAATGAGCCCTGGGTCCTTGAATAGAGGAGAACGTATTTATTGAGATATTCGGATGGATTCTCATACCCCTCGTCTTTCTCCCTCTCTGAAACGATGGAGGTGGAGAGATGTAACGGAGATTGGCTGTGACAGCGCCAAAATGAGGCTAACGAATATCCTAATGAGGAAATGCCAGCCATGTTCCCGCGTTCCAACCACAGCAGATAGCTGGCCTTGAGAGAGAGAGACCCAAGCTGCAGCAAACACCCACCAAATAACTGACCTCTAACTGAAACACCAGCATGTTCACTACAAACCTTTCAACATGTTTAGTACAAATGTTTTCTGTTTCTGGTTCAAGAGTTTGTTCTGTGGTAAAACGGCTGGGTTTATTGATGAAACAGGTGATATCCATCCACTCCACAGCCACAATTTTGTTTTTCTGTCAAACTTTAGGAAATGTAATAATCAGATGATATCTGAAACTTTAACATTGTCTGACATTAGGTTTTCTGTTAGTGAGTGCACTTCCAGAAAAGACACCATTTCTGATATCTAACAACAGTAAAGATGTGCAAAGATCAGTGCCATAACATCTGTATGGGTGAAGAATAAACATATTCAAGACACATACCAAATCCTCTACATATAGAAGATGAAAACAGACAGACATTCATTCATGTTTTCCATTTACAGTTTCTGGTTTGGTTGCAAAGTCCACAAACAAAGTCCAAAGTGTAGTGTACACCTTCTTACTTTCTCCTGGTTGGATCATTTTTAGTGAGGTACTATCAAATACTCCTCCTCTGTTTCCTGGAGACCCTCAGGAGTCACCTCAGGGGCCCAGTTTTAACAACAACTGTCCCACTCAAATCACACTCTCCTCAGATCATTCTGACAAGGCTTTTTGGAGTCAATTGTGACGAGCGATAACATCGCATAGAGACGTCTCTGAGATCTCTGTGGAAGCTGGATTCCATTAGAGAACAACAGGGACGGGCCCCTCTGTCCCTCAGGTCCTAAAGCAGCATATGACACAGAGCCTGAGGGCAGAGGAAGTAACTCAGCCTTACATAATCCACTGGACAAGCTTCACAGGAGACAGACTCACTTAATGTGGGGGAGATATTAACGACAGTCCACTGCCGCAGTGATAATATCATAACGATGACTTAATAACTGACTTGTAAAGGCCAACAGCAAATTCAGACTAGCATGGAAATGATGTGATGATTGACAGAAAAACAATGGTTAAGAGTAATAACCATCAATTAAGTTTACTTTATAATTTCTTAACAAGACTATGCATTAAACGCAATGAGACATTTGCAATGGTCATTTATTCTTATTTTTGCCAAATTTACTTTTGATTGATAGATTTATGAAAATAGTTTCAGCCCTAAAAAAGATGATGCAGATGATAAGGTCAAGCAAAAAAAAAAAAAAAAAGTCATATTTTTCAATCTCTCACCATTTCTAGAACATACTACTTATCGTGAGCAATAAAATCCATCATGGATTAACAATAAACAATAAATTAACAGACACACACACAAACTCATCAACTATTTAAGAAGTTCAAGGAAGGATATCTGATTTGTGGGAAATATTGAGCAGAAACATCACAGCAATGATCAACAAGCATAAGTGTCATAAGTGGTAGTTGTTGCAATACTATGATAATACGATAATCCTAATGTCCTTCTAAGGGCTGTGAGCATCCTTTTTAAAATGAATGGTTACATAGATATAGTTTTGTTACTTTTTTGGGCCGATGCCGATATGCGAATATTAGGAAATAAAAACATTTAAAAAAGAATTATTTGATATATTGGCCAATCGACTCACATTTTTTGCAGTCATCCCTCAAATGCTGTTTCGAACACACAAAAATGTGTAACAGAGGATATTTTATAGTTTAACAATAAAATGACATCAGCGCACTGAAACAGTAAACAGTACAGTAATTATAAAGAGCAGGCATTCTATATTCTATTCTTGGGAATACAAAAGTAATCATGAAATATGATAGTATAAGTGATGTTTGTTTTTGTAATACTGCTTTTTTGTAGGATATGTACTTAGCCAAGTGCAAAGTTGTGTTTCTAAGTGACACATCTGTATTATTTTTACTTTCAGCGTTAGTAGTTTTTTATGTAACAAGAACAAGGTTACGATAATCCTTATGTTGCTGTAGATGTGTTTTACTTTCTTAAAAAACTTTGCAAATGGTTTTGTACTGAAGCCCTTTTAGTAAAAGTGTTGATCAATTACTGTCTGAATTACTCTGAAAATACCAACGGAGCATTAAATAGAAGCTGGAGGCAAAGCTTCTATAGCATGTGTGCATCCTGATGTACAGACATGTTGAGGGGATGATGAGGTTGGTTAAGGTAGTATAGTAGTAGAAGTGGGAGGAGGGGAGGTGGGGGTGGGGATGGTGGGGTTGGCATATGGTC
Source organism: Pagrus major (assembly GCF_040436345.1). Lineage (NCBI taxonomy): Eukaryota > Metazoa > Chordata > Actinopteri > Spariformes > Sparidae > Pagrus > Pagrus major. The sequence goes on from NC_133219.1 coordinate 17,306,822, forward strand.
ACATGAGAGGCACTATCACGACTTCGAGAGCCAAAGCCCTGCCTTGTGTATGATATGCATTGTGGCAACAAACATGGATCGCGTGTTTCTGAGGCGTCTAGGTTGTATGCACGGGTGGTGGATGGGTGGGGGGAGGGCTGAGGGGTGAGGGGTGGTGGGGGGGTCAGGGTTTGGGGACGTGTGACGATGGCCTGAATTGAAAAGAGCCACCTTTTGATTTTGGACGGGCCCCGTTCCTGGCAGGCTGGCCGGCCATAAGGCGGGGTGGGGCCTGAGGATAATGGCAGCAGAAGGGAGAGGAGGCCGACAGCTGGCGAATTCTGCCCCAATATGTTTCCATGAAAGAGGCGAGGAAATTTCAGAAGACGCGATGCCCGAACGACACGCTCGGCGGCAAAAGGGAAGATTAAAAATAAAATTAGTTAACATCTTGCCTGTTTCACCCCACGATGCACATTTCAGCGCAGGAGGGGGAGGGGGGGTGGTGATCGCGACGGCCATTCACATTACAACAACCAAAAAAAAACAAAAAACCTTACAGTTAATTAGAGGAAGTCATGTGTCACCTCCTGAAGCTCGTTCAGCACACACAGATGTGGCCTGGAGTGTTTTAAGCCACTTTCCATCATCTCCCTTTCTCTCTCCTCCCTGCATGCCTATCCTGTTTTCCCATCCTAAGCATATTGTGAATCTAAAATGCAAATGACTCCCTCTTTCCCCCCTCTCCTTTCCTTTTTTGTGTTTTTTACTACCTCCAATCACCGTGCCTCTAATGAGGTGTAAAATATGTGCATTAATGACACAAAAGTTATTTAGATCTGGGGGAGAGTTAATTGGTTTTAATCACAGCCTACATCCATCTGGTTACGCGAGACAACAAACTACTTCATCCTGATGCCTCATTAGACATATTGTGAGTCGCTGCGACTGAAGGAGACGCTCGTCTTCAGCTCGCTTCTCTCTTACACAAGCATTGTTCAGCTGCTAAGTGTTTATGATCAGGATGTGCTGTTAAAAGGTAGTCTGTGTGCTTTTTGAGCAAAACATGACTGACTGGTATCATGTCAGTTTTTTTATATTGTCTTACTTGTCATTTAATAGACTATTCTGTATCTCTTTCTGAAGGTGAACATTACCTCATCCTCTTATTTAGAGACTCGTCATTGAGTTAATTGACAAACTGCATCATATATTTATAATGCCCAGAAACAGAAACCCTGGTTTCAAACATCTGAACAAGCAAGTGAATTTGCAAAACTCTTGTTTGCAGTCACCATTAACACTGACTTTCAATTGAGCAAGGCACCTTGCCCAAATTTGGAGTGCAGCTGTACAAGAGATTACACTGTGAATGTGTGTATAGGAGGATGAAGACGACCTGAAAAGCCGTCGACATGCTCAGTTAATCTACACACGTAAAACGATGTGAGACTGAGGTATGTTTTGATTCTTTGCTGTCATAGATGACAGATTACATACTAAATGTCTTTAAAAATCAAATTACTCTGAGGCATAACCAGGTGCTTTGAGTTGCTTAAAAGTACCCATTAAGAACTTAATCATGCTTAGTTGCCACAAGTGGATATAATAGGAAAACTAATCGACTATGCGGGTTAAGGTTAGAGTGGGTTGGTTTGTCAAAAGGATTAAACAAATACTACTGAATGGATTTCCACAAAAGTTGTTTGGAGGCTGGGTCTCGACCCAGAATAGAAAAGGAAACAGGGTTGCAAAAAAGTTGACAGTATATGTGTACTACATAGGGGTGGATAAGGAACTTTTAAGGGTAACAACAAAATTACAGTTTGTCCAGCTGCTTCCAGGTCTTTGAGCAGCTTCATGGTTTGTATTTCGTGACATATTCTTTTACAACTAAAATGACATTATTTGTTATTACAGAGAGTGCCAAAAGTAACAAAAAAAGGGATCATTTGTTACCAGTATCTATTCAAATGTGAATGCTGCCCAACCCCAGTACTAGAAATGTGGTCTAAACCAACAGTAATTTGTACCCTCTTACAGAAGCAGCTTAATCCGATAACAGTCCAGTAGAATCACACATTTTATTTTAAAACTTTCTTTTAACTAGATAAACTACTAAACAAAATATTTTTTGTAATCCATGTTTTAAACACCATAAAGTGTCCTCTTCATTAACATCATACCTTCAAGTGTAGTCTTAACCCTGTTAGAGCTAAAGCTCTTATTGACTGTCACTACGCCTGCTTTCATATGTCTCCCGTTTCCTCTCAATTACTGATGAAAGCTTCATTTCCATGACATTGCCGAGTGGTCACATAAGTTTAAAAACATTAATTATGCCTCAGGGGAACATACATTTTGTGTCACCGTCTTGAAGAGTTTCTGTTGGTGGGGAAGGGTCTCTTTAACCAAAGCACTCAGCTATCTGCTGTCTGTCTCCATCCGCTAAGCCTTAAGATGCTCTCACCATCTGTTGGCAGTGTGACCATGTCCAAAGGACCATGTTTCTGAGGATCCTAACAGGCCGAGAACTAAAATGTGTGAACTGCAGGCCTGCTAATCTGAAGTGTTGATAAGAGGCATGAAAACATACCACGTGTGATTTACACCATAAAAACTTGGAGTTCACTGGGGATTCAGCCAAGATCCAGAGGGACTCAGTATGTACCTTAGGGTTCTTTAAACACATTAAGCCCCAAAGAATTTCTTGTTGTAATTTTACAAGTAGGATTTAAAGTTTTCTTAAAGCCACTCTCCACATTTCATAGTTGACAACGCCTGCTTGTCAGTTTGAACAAAACTTGACCTCACACGGAGGAAATCATGTCATATTAAATGTTTTTTGAAGTCCTCAAACTGAAGGAGCGAAACTTTTTTGCGGATGACAAGTGCATGTGGGAGAAGGGATCTGCAGCTAGGTTTACCCCTGTGCCTCATTAATCATTAGCATTTGGCTGAGAGGCTGCTTTATATGCTCCTATGATTCAGGTTGTCATTTTCTGTAGTCTGTCTTTAATTTATGCTGTAGGCTCCAAATGGGTTCTGTTCACACGTCAGCTAAAATGGTTTTGCACGGGTGTCATCTCACCTATGGTTATATTTGTCTCCCTCCAAACCGCAGTGAAAGGTTTTGTATTTGTTTCATTTAGGATCACCATGACCAGCTACAATCTAGTTGCATGAATGTAAAAGCCGTTTATTTGTTGAACAGTTCGTGTAATCTGTTTGTGTAAACTGTAAAATCCCTTTTTGTCCTATTTATTTCAGAGGTTACAAGGAAATACACAGCTAAATACTCTTTGCCAATGAATTTAATCCAAGTAGTAATTATGTCTCCTTAAATATATCTGGCATAAATGATTGGTAGTATATGTAAGAATTTTATTTAAAGAAATTATCAACAGAATGTGAAGAAATAACAGGTTTGACAGGTCTCTCTATTGTGTTGCAGAGATGTCTACTGAAGTAAGCATGCTTACCACCTAACCCCATCCAGTCCCGTAGATGCTCTTCTGTCGGCTGTTGTGTCAATCATTAGCAGGTTACACATACTGTAGATGTAAACTGAAGTAATATACAGCTGTGGTGATGAGTAGTTTTTGTGAAAAGTATAAATAGTAAAGAATACCCTATGTTTTAATCAGTACAAATGATATAGGACCAATAATGATAGAAAACCATGCATCCAGAAGCCTTCCGTATGATAAAAGACCAAATGAAAGCTATGAGGCAGAGGGAGGATGAGGAAAAAAGATTTTGGTTCTCCAGATTTTTTGTAATGCAGCTACAAAGCCTTCTGTTTGTTGTTGTCCAAGAAATTCTGTCTGATTAGAAAAACATACATGTTAATTATAGAAATCAGTATAGTTGCAGGCTTGTGTGGAATAAGGAAAGTTGTGCAATTTACTGATTTGCAGGATGCGACGCTTAAACCAGCAGCAGCAGTGATGGAAATTGCCGTGGTAATAATTAAGAAGACCTTAGCATATTTAGCTAAATTAAGCAGCCGGATAGGCTCCATATTTACTGCGTCGCTTCCTGGCTCATTTGCCTCACATCCTTATGTGTGGTGTCAAAAATACTTTCTCAGTGTTTACATTCGGTTTCCCGTTTCCCCGCTCGTTCATTCTGATTGACATTTCTAAACCTATAGGGCCTGAGTGCACTGATTCCCAACTAAGCACAAATTGTACAGCCAGGGAATGATTTGTGGTGACAATCATTAACGAATACTGAACTTTGACACCTAATCATGAAAACAGTATGCAAGTGGTACTGATAATTATCTGTGGGAGTGTCAGTGTGTGTGTATGTGTGTGTGTGTGGGGGTATTTCTTTCTCAAATGCATGTTTTGGATGATTAGCATGGGATGTGCACTGACTGTTAAAGGCCACTGTGGTTTTAGGAAGCATTAATAATAATCACCTCTATGATTGTCAGTTTTGTTTCGGAAGTCAAATAGTTTCTCCTACATATTTATTTTAAAAGTTAGTACATAAAGAAGTGTGAATAAGTGCAGCTTTTTAGCCTCTTTTAGCACATTATTTTGGTTTCACACTGGCACATCAGCTGTACAGTTCAGAGTCACTGCTCTCATCAAGCATCCTGTTTCCAGCAGCAGGAAGCAGCTGTTTTTAGCCAACAAGTCCGATAAACCTTATGTATGCTACCTGCCCAGCATCAAACGGCAGACAGACAAAGGTAAAGACTTGCAGGTGAAAAAAGTGGAACATTGGAGTTAGTGGAGACTTCAAAGTGGCAACAACCTCAACTCCAACTGGATATTTGCTCTGAGTCCACTGGAAGCAGTTGTTTCCTCTTGATGGGTAAATAGGTCCGTGTGTGCTTCCTGCATGCTTGTTGTGATTGAATTATTGTGAAAAGGTCTTCAAATCTGTAATGTAATTGTATTTATTCGTTTTTAATGTTTTTAAATGAATATTAAATTTGTGTTTTGCAAAGGCAAGGCTGTAGAGCCCTAACCAAACAAATCAAATCTGACCCCTTTTCCTTAAAACACAAAGTTATGAATACAAAACACAGTTTAGTTGTGTCTGTTTTTTACTAAGATTCTGAAAATGCTGTTTCCACAAATGTAAACCACGCAGGGTATTTACAAATTCTCCGGATCACAGTTTATAACTCCACTCAAAACAGCATAAATGTGTCCTTGCAACAGTGTTGCATCATGGGAATGTATCTGTTAAAAAGGTTGATGGGGAGGATCCAGGCAAACAAACAGAGAGAGCACTGAGGCTGTAAAACCACAGTGGATTTTTACATCTGTCTGGCCTCATTGCTATGCATAGAGCCCCGAGCCACATTGCTCTGCTTCCACCGAGGGGTAGAGCACATTGGCTACGCCACCGCCCTGACAGATTACCGCCCTAAACAGTGGTGCCTCCGCCAGTGAGAAAGAGGCCTGCCAGCAACAGCTGTCCTTTAGCATTGGAAATGCTAAGTTCCCCTTTGACGAAGACTGAACGGGAATGAGTGTCAACAATGCTCTGCCCTGGAGTGGTTGCTAACATCTTGTAACTTTCTGCGCTCCGAACCACTTCTGTTGGATACTTTTAGATCAACAGAGCAGCTGAGTTGTAATATGTATGGTAATTTTCCGTTTTTGGCCCCTCTGCTGCCTGTTATAGCGTGTAAAGAAAAAAACAAAAATAGTGTCAACAGCACTCTTGAACTTGAGCGGCCCCTTAGCCGGCTGCTATGCAAATGAGGTCGGAGGAGAGGAAAGCAAACAAATCTGTTAATTGATACATCCTGTCGGTGAAGGACTTTGAGGATTACCTGGAAGAGCTGGAGTGTCATCATCTGACGGCTGGGACACACTGCAGGAGTTTAAAGTGCATCTAATGGGGATGTTAGTGGCCGTCCTCTACAAGCTAATGGCAACCATTTTGTTGGCTGTGGAGAGGTGTCCAAGCTGTCGAGGGCCAGGCATTCGGAGTGACCGCGGTGACCTGTGGTGACCTCGGCATACAAGTATGAGGTAAGTTCAACAGCCTCTCCAGAAAAAAGCCAGCCGTGGCAAGAAGACACTAATTAAGGTAACACGTGCTGCTAAGTCCCACAAGTGTAGCACACAGTTGGAGTGTATACTGAACCTTGTCATGTAGGTCACTTTGGAGCTTTTAGCAAAGCTATGCATATTAATGGACCTCTGCTACAGCAGTCACTGCCTCAGCGCTCATGGGGGGTTTTGTGTACTAACTGTGGGGCTCTTTTCTGAAACATATGCATTGCAAATTGACATTACGGCTGGTTACAGTTAGCGCAGGTCCCTGTGGCATTATTTAGCCACAACAAAAATAAGAGCGCATGATGCCGAAAAGAATTATGAGCTACCCATGGATGAAATTATATCGGTAAAAGAAGTGCAGAGACAAGACCATATGCTTAGTAATATTGAAATACATTTGCCATATGAATGAAACCCACATGAGTCTGTGCACTGTTTATGTGTTTAGGCAGCTATTTACCTGAACACCAGGTGGCATGTTGACTGCATGTTAAAAATATAAGCCACAGGAGTTGTACACTATTCCATATGGTTTCACATCCTCCAAGGCTTATGGCACTTCTGTCATTTAGCTTTAGAGATCATGCAGTAACAGAGAAGGCTGTGTCAGGAGGTAAAAAAAGAAATAATCTCGCAGTGAATCATTGGTAACTTTTTACCCAAAATACAGTTTGCACGGTAATATATTCATTACACTCAAAGCACCAGAACAAGAGGTGTGTAACAACAAGATTGCATATTTATTAGAGCAGATTCAACTGATATGTATCCCCCTAAGCCCTTGTGGCCCTTGTGGTAATTTTTACTTGATAATATCAAGTGAAAGTTTGGCAGCTGGCATGGGGACAAAGGGGAGATAAGGACTCCAAACCAGAGATGTTGGAGCAATGTGGTATCTACACAACCGCCTCTAAATGGCTCCTATTCTTTACGTTTTGGTGTCTTTTTTGGTGGAGATACACTATATAGCCAAGTGTACACAAACAGGAGTGTGTACTTTTGGTGTGGTGCTGCTCTTCATGGTTTAGGGTAGGCCTCTTTGTTTGAATCAAGGGATATATTAATGCTACAGAATACAACAAGAATTTTGACAATAGTGAACTTGTGTTCAACAGCTTGTGCTTGTGGTAAATGGTTTTTCCAGTTTGGTGTGGAAGAACTTGAAGCGCTTACCACAACCTCATCTAACACCTATGGGATGAACTGCAATGCCGACTGTGAGCCAGACCTCATCACCCAAAATCAGTGTTGCACCTCACTGATGCTCTTTTGTCTGAATTGGAGCAAATCTTTGTAGCCAGGTCATAAAATCTGGTAGAAAACCTGAAACCAGAAGAGTGAAGGCTGTCATAGCAGCATGTCTATAGTTTTTGTATGAAATGTTTAATCACAATTGGGTGTAATGTCTTGCTGATCCTACACCAACAGTAAAGGTAAGCTCTTTGGGCAAGTGTAAAACACTACAATAATGAATTCACCAATCTTTGCATTTTCTGGTATTTCCACTGATGTTTCTGAGGGTTTTTGTCTTTTAACACATATTCAAAATGTGTATTAAAATGTTTGGATGGAAGCACACAGTTGCCATCATCACATCAGTATCAATTAGGGCTTTTATATTACAATTTAAATGTGAATCCAAAGGTCAGCAGGCAGGAATGTGCTACAAAGCTGCATATGAAGCTGTTCGTCAGGTGACTGCAGATTTGACCCACAGTGTCTTGTTGTGTGCCTGCCTTTACTCTGATACCCTTCAGTTCAGTGGCATGCATGTGGCACGGATCTTCAGCTGAGCCTCACAAATCGTCTGCCGCCACGTCAGTCAAGCCTTGTTTACAGATATCCAACATCCTTTCCTTCTCGCTTGGCTGTCTCGCTGCGAAGTCGGTCGGGGATGTGTGATGTACATCATCGGTAATCAGATAAGTTGGGTACCATCCTCCTGCTTTCTCTCCAAAACAACATGTCCACTGAACTGAAAGCCAGAGTGCAACTGTCACATTAGCTGCCAGAGAGTACTCACTCCGCTACATGCCTGGTAAACAAACCCCGAAAGATGTTTTGCATGACAGACAGACTGACGGCTCTTTCAGGCGAGGCCAGAGCGTCGCCGAAAAGAGCCGCCATCCTCTCCTCTCTGTTGTCAGTTGAAACTCTTTAACCAATTAAAATGGCAGCGCAGGGCACATATTTGAATATGCATGACAGAATGTTGCATTTATAAAAAAAAGGGGTTGAAACTGCTAATTATATGGTCAACAGTCTATCACTGAGCTGTTTTACCTTCTATTTAATTTGCACATGAAATCTCCCCTCTCATGATGGAAACCTGCATTTTGATCTCACGTGGAATTGTGCGAGCTTTCAAGTGTGTCGCTTTAATGAGGCATTTCATATTTACTAAAAGGGAATCTGTCAAAGAATAGTGATAAAAACCTCCCCGATCCCAACTAACTGTTGTTTGTCACTTTTCATAATGAGCTTTGGCCTTGTTATAGTTCCTTTTCCTGCAGATCATAATGGAGTCGTCACAGTTTTTCACCTCCCTAAAGCTATGTACTCCTGTGGAGGCGGTACTAGGCGGTTAAAGTTATCACTTGATGAGTTTTGCTCTAAGCACTCTGGCAAAGTTGGACAATTATTTTTGAATCCCTGGGCTCTAAGAGGAGCGAACATGAGGGAAACGGCCAATTATGGAATGTGATTTATTAAAATCTGAAAAAAGCAGTGTTTGTGATGTTGTTGGAAATGTCATTAGTCCAAATAGGAAATGTTTATGAATGTGTGACTGAATGACTCATGTGGTTAAGGTCATATAAATAATTTGCCAGCACTGATCTCAATATCAATGTAAATGTGCAATTTATTCTACTGAAATCAGAAAGTAAAGTTAATCAAAATGTGTCTGACTGACTAGTAAACACCGACTCTAAAAAACCAACAGTCAAGCCCAGCACAAACACGATGTATTTACACAATGTCGATTCCTCAGCCACAGGGCATCCCACAGCCCAGCTGGGACACTGAGAGCCTTCTTCCCAGTTTCTGAGGTACAGAGAAAAAATTCCAGTCAGACCCTGCGCCGATTGCCAAAAACACTGCTCATCCAAAGTCATTTGCAGCAAAGTCCATTATCATCATCACTTGTGGTGATGAATTCCCTATGATGGTGGCAGGCCCGCAGCAGCCTCCACTCATAATGACATTCTGCTCTTGTTGGCAGTCACTCCCTGTCAGATGGCTCATTCCCAACAGCCAGCGTGTCAGACAGAGCACACACACAATACTGGGCCGGGCCTCGCCGCCAGAAACAGGGGGACAACAGGAATGGCGCTTGAAAGGCAGACTTCATTTGTGGGAAGGCCGCAGTGTTCAGTCTAGTCAGCATGTTACTTTAAATGTAATTATCTGTGACATTCTGATATAAATATGCTTTGTTGTGCTGTTTTTTCATGTTTTTCTATGCTTTTTAAGCACTTACTGTTCCAAACATTCAGCGATGGCACGGTATTCCTCGAATAAAAGACCTCTGGTACACAGGATGTGACACAAATTCTATGACACATTTTCTTCCAGTATAACTTAAAAAACGGCTACTTTGTATGAGCAGCAAAACCCAGCATGTCTAAACATAGAAATAAAAGGTCATCAGTTACAAGAACTCTAACTTCATAAACAGACACTGAAAAGAAAAAAGCAAAGTAGCATCTGTGATTTTTGACCGACAGTCATTGCTGTAGTGATTCACACTGTGCCCCCGTAGGAAAACATACCACGCACTACAAATTATGCTACATTTAAAAAAGAGAAAATGCAACATACTAACTTTATTTAGGTTGCATTACTACTTTGATACACAACTTCAAGAATATTGATCAAAGTCACATTGGGCTTATTATTTCAGATTTAAATCCTTGATAGACATGTGATTTAAGTCTCCAAATTGTTTACATGACTTGAAACATGGAATACAGCAACATAACAGTATCACAGCATTTGAGCCTCCCATCCTGAGTGTGATTTAAGAGGAAAATGGCAGCCATGTGAATATGGTCTACGTTTTCTTATTACATTATCTGCACAAGGTTAGGGAAATAATGTGGTTTTGGCAAATGAAATATGGTTAAGGTACAGTTAGGGTAATAGTTAGGGGAATATTGTTGTCTCAGTCTCTAGCACACACTATAATCTGCTCTTAGTCAAATCCACTCCAGTATAGTCAATTCAAATTCAATTCCCAATCCTCAACGAACACTAAATATTGAGAAGCGATAAAAAGCATCAGACTAAATATTTAGAATTGTTATGGAGGATGACTGTCAGAGAAAAAAGGTTAAACTCACAGGTGGATGCTTCATAGACCTGTATTTGACAATCCAATCGAAGCATAAAGACAGACATCGTAGATCTTAAGTTCTTTCAGTTAAGTGAAAGGGAGGGACAATGATGAGCTTCCCTGATTTCACTGCTGGACCAAATTAAGGTTGATGCCCCATGAAAAGAAATGTAAGAGGAGCTGCAAGGCCAATAATATTTAAAGCACCATGCGACTAAGTCATCACATCAGAAATAAAACAGCTCTGTGGACACGCGGTGAGTCTGCTCGCTCCAGCAGTACGACTCAACAACTCAGGATAACAAATGAGGCAAAAGGCAGAGTTGTGGAACCAGCTGCTGACTGTTCCCCTTTAAAAAGACCTCTAGATGCACATTCTTAAGGTGAAGTCAGTTTGGGTCCTTTAACTTCTGCTTGTTTGCAGTAATAAACAAAATTACAGTATTTACAGTTTTTACAAAAGTGATATTGTGATCTCCAAAATATATCAGCAAAGTTTAATCTATGTTCAATATAAACAGGAGTTTACATGCAAAAGTAGTTTCAAAATGTTTCATAGCTATTTTCTTTTACATATTTTGGCAACTGGAGGCAACAGATCTGCACACCAAGCAGAGAGCACTGACATGTTAACAGCTAATGAAAGTGCTATCCCTGACATCTTAGCAGACAGATGTCTATTAAAGCTAAGGTTGGAAATGTATTTTAGAAACATTTTTGTTAAATATGTTTAAAATTCTCTTCATCCGGAGCCCAATCAATAAATCAAATGCTCTGACAAAAAAAGGTTATATCCTTTTTTTGTCAGAGCATTTGATCTAGTATCTGTGGTTGTTGTTGTCAACATCATTTCATTCAACTTGTGTGAAATGATTGGACGTCCTCTCTGCATATCTACCTACTTACATGTCAAACGCATACACTCATTGTGCATGACTACAGTCTTCCACATAGCTAGGTGGATATGCTGCTAAAGCAACTTGCGAGCTTATCAGACAAGAAGGGAAGATAAAGTGCAGCTAAAATTTCCCAATGCTAACCTAGTTTGACAGCGGTAAGTACTAACATTGGCCATGTTTGTTGTTTACATTTATTATGATATTGTGTGGTGTTTTCTAACATGTGAATGTCACTTGAGGTAGTTGGATAAGGTTAACGATGACAATGAAGCACTGCACTCCTCTTGGAGAAGTGGCTTTGGAAAGGATGCCAGAAAAGAGGTAGGACTTTTATAAAGTTGGATACTTTCAAAATCTAGCTTACTCTTGGTTCCCCCAATGTTATCAATCCATATTTTAACTTATCTAGCTGTCGATGAGCAACATTAGCATTCATTTGGAGTTGCCCACCTGATGAAAGCAAGTCTAACATTCATACTCCTTTATGCTCTGATTTGGTCTCCACCAACTCGCTAACTTTATCTGTCTGCATTTGGTGTTGAGCAACAAAACAAACAGCTCAGAGTGCTGATTCCAAGCACTACAATAAATGCTGGAAAACCAGAACAATGGCATAGAAATGAAATAAACAACTCAGCAGAGTGGGTCACAATTGTGTGAGTTCGCCACCATCAGCACTTTACTGTACATGTAGTCATGTGGTTGATTGTTAACATGACAACTATTTTGTGTAGTTCTAAAGGTAAAATGTGAAATGCCTGCCTCTCTGATATAACTGGGCATAGTAACAGCACAGGGCATCCTAACTAGAGGAAAATGTCATTTTCCCTTCCTTCTTTAGGATGATAGTAAAAGATTGACTTGTAAGATCAAATAGGAAATCCTGGGAGGTGCGGAGCAAGATGGCTGAAGGTGACTCTAAGCCCGAGCTTATCTGGGGATTCGGTAAACAAGAGGCCTGGCAAGCACAGAGCTCAGTTGTTGACAACTGGTGATGGTGACCAGGTGGGATATGTTATCCTAACAGTCTGGAACTCTTGTGAATTATTTGCTGATAGATATAAACAGCTGTTATTCTTGGTAATGGAAAGCAATTAGAAACATCTGCATACTTGGCTGTGAGCGATGCCTCCGAATGGCGGCCGTGGCTCCCAGGTGCCACTGGGAAATAATTACATCATCAGGACGGGGGCCGGGGCTGGAGGACTGCTAGTGATCTGTGAAGAGCAAGGAGGAGAGTCCAAAGAGGGCCACAATTACACACACACACACACACACACACACACACACACACACACGAGACATGACCTCAACTTAATCCTAATGCTTACCAGTCTTTATTTTATTCTACATAATATATATTCTTATGTGGGACTGGCTGGTTATTCTTTCAAAGTTTTTCTCCTAGATCTTATGGTGTTCAGATTACACAATATCAGCAAGTTATGAATGATGGGAAGTGTTGAGTGGTCTGGGTCCAATGTGTTATCTGCCATGACTTTTAGCCAGGTTATGTAAAAAATGTTCGAGTCTATGATCATTTAATCCAATGTTTTTCACATTTTTTGCACCATGTACCACCTCAAATAATATTAGGCTCTCCAAGTACCAACATTATGACCGACGTAAAACCACAGTAGCGTAGGCGTACTCTATTCCACTTCTGTTCCAGATAGTTCCAGTTTAGAGCCACGTTTATAGTGTTTCTGAAACTTATTTTTATCTCCGCTTACTATCTTGCCATCACAGTTTGGGTTTAGCTCATAAGCAATCATGGATCACGTATGCACCAAGATGTGCATGAACGTGACTGTAGGAAGCTGAAAACAAAAAAAGACAAACTTATTTCAAAATACATTTCAGTTTTAGGATTACAATTCGAAATTCTGCAGTATTTTAATAGCTTTATATGTTTTTATAAAAATATTTATAGGATTGTCTGGTGTACCCCTTGAGGGAGCATGCGGACCACCAGTGGTATACATACCATAGTTTGAGAATAGTTGTGAATAGTAGATGTAACAACATATGTTCAAGGAGACAAGGGAGAGTTGGGGGTGTGGGGGTAGGAAGATACTGCGCAAGGTATAAGTGACATGTTCATGTCAGCGTTATGTAAAAAAGCTGGTCTGAGGTCAGCATTTTTTCTGCTTTTTTGTTTTTTTTGTTTTTTTTGTCAGAACACAAGAGCAGCACAGACTGAACCGGAAGGCAACCAGGGCTGCACAGTCAGACTTTGAAAATCCCAGGTGAAATCTGGAGCAGTAAGCATCTCAAAACATGCATTATGCATAATGCACTTCAAATTTGTTGCAAGTACCTTAATTTACCCCAAAGCTAATAGTTATAATCTGAGCTCCTAACCCAAATAATAATCCTTAAATGTAGCTACAACACTTTCCTGAACTGATCCCATTTCTACCAAAGCTCTTCTGTAATTTATATTCATGCCTTCAAATAGAAAGGCACATGTAAACTCAAACAAAGATGATAGAGCATCCTTGTGTGTCACGTGCTTCTGAAGTGAAAATATCCTCAAAAGAGCATCTGATTCAAACATATTATTTAGTGAATAGATGAAGTTAGACAGCATTGGCACTGTCAACAGGACAGGTGCAACCTGACAAACCTGATCAGCATTTCTCAATAGCAGAGACCATCTGCATTATCCACACTTTTTAGTGTTTCAGTACATTCAAGCATTAAGATAGATACAGCGACAAGGACACAGTAATAAGTTATACATTTTTGCTGTAAAGAAGTGAGGAGGGCTCAAAATAACCTCACTTTGTCAAACTGTCCTCTCACCAAATGTCTGAAACTCAAACTGCTTCTCACAGGCGAACAAGTACAAGAACACACTTCTAAACACATACACCCACAGATGAAGACAGCAGACATTTGTTATGGTGATAATTAATTCTGTTTTCCAAGCAATATAAAAGATCTGTGTCTTTCTCTCTGATATTTTCTGAAGTATGAATTCCCTCTGAATGTCATTAACTAAAACTCTTCCACCCATGTAAAGCCACACGGAGAATACGCCAAGGACAGACACTGCTAAAAGTATCCTTTGTGTAGAAACATTGTTTTTACAATTCGTTCTGTGTTTTTTACTTGTTTACTACAACCATCAGTTTTATGAAGTGTTTTATGAGGTGTTCTGAGCCCATGATATAATTTGGTTGGTCAGTTTTGTGTAGTGTTACTTTTGAAAGTAACTTGTTACATTATATTAGAGCCATTAAAAAGTAACTTATTTTGTTACAGTGTTACCTAGTGAGAAAAGTGACTCTTTAGAGTACTTTGCAATTCTTTTTGCATGTTGGTGCTGACATAATTGTAGTAATATATTCCTGAAATACTGTTCCTTATGTAATGCGTCACAGTAAATACATATATTACTATATACAGTCTAATAAAGAAGTATGAGGAAGCAGTAACATATTAAACACATTACTTTTGTAACCCCCAACACTGCTTGGATTACTTGGAGTGCAACACTAACACGGTACATCACTTGTCATAACAAATAATTCATCTAAGTACTCTAATGCGTTACTTTGTAGCAACTTACTCCCAACACTGTCCTTTATATACCTCACCCCAGCTTTGCTTGTGAACGACTGAGCCTTTCTCGGATGCCCCTTTCGGGTGTTCCACAACTTGCAGTCAGAAGAAGTTGATTATATGACATATGAGTGGTCGATTAAGTTTTTGTTGGATTTTTTATTTTTTACTGAGGTGAGAATGGCTCACCTTTGGAGCCACAGGCACATACTT
The DNA here is from genome assembly GCF_040436345.1 of Pagrus major. Taxonomy (NCBI): domain Eukaryota; kingdom Metazoa; phylum Chordata; class Actinopteri; order Spariformes; family Sparidae; genus Pagrus; species Pagrus major. The sequence continues at coordinate 17,321,854 of NC_133219.1, forward strand.
TTTGCCAACTTAGTGAAATGCAACTTCCTTACAGTACTATAACCACAACAAAGCTTTAATGACCTGTAAGCTTGTCACTCAGGTGGGACAGCAGAAGCGCCATGAATAAACCAAAGGTCAATAAATCAATAAATGTGGGAAACATTTTCAGTTATATCTGAAAAAATCACTCTTCAGTACAAACATGTACTTCTTCTTTTTCATTGCTGTGTCTCCTGCGTTATGCTTTTACTGGGCCTTTTACTGGAAATGTCCTCCCTGATCTTTGATATGCAGTCAGTCACGCCACAGTGTGTCTTCCTCTAATTGTGTTGTGTATGGAGCCACTGACCTTCTGCCCCAGCCTCCTTCTCCCTCTAAACAATACTGCGGCTGTGAGAGCCCCGACTGTGCGATGCCTCTGAATTTACCCCTGCTAAAGCATGACTGTGACTCTCCACATACATCAATGTACGGGCCCCTACCGAGCATGCTCATCAGCTGTAAATACCAACAGTCTGCACTGCCATGGTAAAAGGAGCAGTCTGGGGGATTTGACCATGTTGTGAGGTGGCAGGTTGGGCCTGATGGTGAAATAGAGTGTCCTGTCAGCAGAAGGTCACAGACCTGATCCGCTCTGTAGGCAAAGAGTCTTGACAAGGTGTCCTTGACAAAATGTAAAGGAAATAAGTGATACGTGACATGTGAGATACAGTTGAAAGCTGTATGCGGACCTTGAGTCGACATTATTTTGTCACACATCAAGAAAAAGCTTCACTGCTTTAAGCATGGACTACAGTTAGGTTTGATTTGGAGAAAATATGTGAAACATGTCAACTTTGCTAGACTTAAAGATGGTGATATCAGGTGCAGTACAACAAAGATTTAGACGTACAGTTTTAATGTGTGTGATATTTGTTTCTGCTGCAAGTATCCTGACAATGAAGAGTTGGTATTTGTTTCATCGCAAAGTGAAAATAATTTTGAACTAATCTGAATTTATGTAATTTTCTAGTTTGTCACTTATCTTGAAATTTCAAATCAGCTCACTGCTGATGTTTCATAACTCTTCTCCATTAAAAATGAATATTTAAAACCTCATTAGTGAGCTGGTTTTGTGGAATTGTGGGATCAGCAGGAGTAGCTGAACACATAATATTCTGTATATCCAATATTTATTCAGTAATATCCTATTTTTCTCCACTGAAAAGAGTGTTAGAAAATATAAAATTGCACTTATGCACTTTTGGCAGCTGTACTGTTGAAGTAGATTTTTTGTTTTGCAGTTGTGTGTATTGTCTCAGTAGTCTAAGTAGATGTATAAAAAGCATGCTTGCCTGACTTAAGTGTTACCTTGGTATGTGTTGGTTCAGCGTCAGATATAGATTCAACATCTTCACTTAATTCTTTACGTTCTGAATCACCTAATGTGATTGCAAACGTGTTGGTGCACTTCTACTCCAAAAAATTGATTGACTTGTTTTCACTATCATGAATTACAGTGCACTGTCCGTAACCAGTGCATTGAGTTTAATATTCTCAAATCATAAAGTACTGTAAGACTGAAGTGAAAACTCCGAAAGCAAGCAATAATTGCCAAAGAATTCATCCACAAGCATGGAAATGTTTCCACACAGTCATACTGTAGGTAGAAAATGTCCAGTCCGTTGAAAGAATATCAATTTGATCAAGATCTACGTAAAAACAACACAGCAGAAAAGACAGGAAAAAAAACCTTCCCTACTGCACAGTCTCTGCAGTAGACAGGAGATAGAAGCAGCTCCAACACAAAACATTATGTTTGTGCCTTTGTTTCATCGGTGCCTGTAATCCCTCGGGCAACAAACAGAAAATATCCGTCAGAACGGATGAACCTCGGGGCCGTGAGTCGCGGCTGTTGTGGCTGGATATGTTGATGCCGACTGGCGTACCTGTCACAGAAAGCTGCAAGCGCAGTTCAAAAACGAGGTGGCTGGTGTCACATGAGTCTGCTAAGGGAGTCGCTGACGAATATGAGCACAGCAGCACAGCACACAGTGAGTCTGTATCTGTCAGCACTTCCTTATTCTGACTTTTTTCCCTACTTTGTAGTGTGTTCGGGGTAGTTTTACACAAAGGCTAAATGTATCGGACTAAAAGTCTAGTGTGTAGTGCTAGTCTATAACATCCTTTTGCATTTAATATGTCTTCATATTTGTTTATGATCTTTGCCGCAATGTGAGCACTGCCCATTATTTGAGATTTTATATAGTATTAATGTTGAAGATTATTTTGTATCATCAGTCAGCTAATGCAATAGCAAGAATCAAAACAGACTCATTCCTTTCACTCAGGTCCAGTTGTACACCATGCTATGCAATGCACCTGGGTTATTTTCATCACAGGAACTGTGACCTATATTTACTGTAAATTAGATGTTCATGGACCTATTCAGAGAATGAGCAATATTTTATTTAGATGAAACAGTCACAATTATTTACATCTTAATGCCTTTTCTCCCCCAACACAAGCAATTTTTAAGCATAACAAAATCCATATTTCTACAAATTGTTTTATATACACACTATTATATATGGATACACTATTTCTTTCCATTTCTTCATGCACCAATTTTTAGCGTACAAAATCTGAATTTGTTTCAGTCCAGCTTTACTAGGAATTAAACTCATATTTGACAATTTACATCACCAAGTGCCACTGTCAAGTGTAACTGCAGGAAGTAGTTGCTCTTTCTGTAGTGAGGCAGAAAGGCAGGGTGTGAGAGTCAGCGATGTGGACAGGTGTTTTGCATGTTTGACGTCCATGTAGCAGATACAAAGTCACCTTTAGCATTCTTTTAAACCTAACCCACTTCCCTCAGTTATAACGAAACATTTTTGCTGCCTATACCTTAACCATAGTTTGCAATAACCATGATCTTTCCTGACTTTAACTATGCTGTTGTTGCCATGCACAGATGATGTAGGACAGATTTTGTAAGGTGGTGGTGAACATGTTGCTTATCACCGTTCATTCTCGTCTACTGACAGGATTGCACCATTTGCCCATAGACATTAAGCCCTCACTGGTGTGTTTTTATTGCCCGTCTGTGACTTTTCAGGTCAACAGATGTAGTGGTTAACATACAGTGAATGCCACTGCTGCATTCAGCGATGGGACATATAAAATCCAGGTTAAACCAATCAAAATGGTACAGCACAATCTGTATCCTGGTGTTTGGACCGGTGTACCCTTTGTACAGGTTAAGCCGCCCACTCCTAATGCATAACCATCGTACATGGTGAATAATGTGATTCTGATATAACTCAGACTGGTACAGTCTGTTAATCTATTCATAGAGACTGTGGTGTCCTCGTTCAAGTCATGTACATGATCAGATTTGCTTTTGTAAATGCTTTTCATTTAAAGTGACCCGGTGGTCTGAGTTGATGAAAAACAATAATAATAATTGGTGTATGGAGGTACAGTACAGCACAGCGCAGTGGATGAAACCAAAGTACTTTCCTCCTCCCAGATGGTCTGTTCAGCCTTTTAATAATGAAATCTGCTTTTGTGTTATTTAAAAAATTACAATAACCTTTCCACTAATCCCCCCGACTTACGACCAAGTACACCTGGATTTCTACGCTGCACGTACGTCGAAAATCCCCCCGGCTCTTGATAACATATTAGGATTATATCTCGGATATGGTTCTTTAATAAATAGTTTAGATAAGCATATCTCTTTAATTTTATCCACCTGCCCTTCCTGCATGCAGGATTACATTGGAAGGACTGGTTCTGTTGAGCGCGTGTACTGCAGTCTGCAGACAGAACATGCAAACATCTGTACAACAATTCATCAGAAAGAATTATGTATGGCAGACTGGAGGGCTCTAAGCTGTGTGTATTTCAACATCCCCGTGTCCTCAATGACTGAGGCAGATCATAAATAATGGAAGCAGAATTAATTGGTTTATGCTATGAGCATGTGTTATATATATTGATGGCATACCGTTGGTGTGCTGTTGCTCTGTGCTGGACTAGACATGTATACTGCGCCTTCCAATTTGATGAATGATCTCGATCTGGTGGCTGGATTTATAAGGTTTAGGTTTAGCTGATATTAATCAATAAAAATGATGGGAGAAAACAAGCACATAAAATAATAGATATATAATCTGTGCAAATCAGAAAACAAGTGACTTCTGGAAAAGAAAAAAGTACAACAACAACAAAGCAAGATATCAAACATGCAGAATTTACCAAAACAATTTGGCCGGACGGAACTTGTTTGTCGTCAGGTTAGGCTAAGCCCTCAGCTAAGTGAAGGACAGCTTTAATGCTTGAGCATACTATATTTCAGACAAAAGTGTGCCTCCAACAGTTTGTGATTATCCCTTTCCTGTTTTATTATGACAGTACCCCCCTGCACAAAGCCAGATCCGTAAATAAATGTTTTACCCAGTTTGGTGTGGATGAACTTGACTCTCTGACCTCAACCCCATCCAACACTTTTGGAATAAACTGACACACCGACTGTGAGCCAGACTTCTTGTGGCTGAATGGGAGCAAATCCCTGCAGCCAGGTTCTAAAATCTTGTGGAGAGCTTTCACAGAAGAGTTGAGGCTGGTACAGCAACAGATTAATGCTTATAGTTCTTCACAGATTTCACATACAACTTGGTTCAGATCTGAGGTTATGTATCGATATAGCCATATCTCTGAATTACTGGAAGCAGAATTATTTTCCGAAGAAAGATTTACTTTGCAGGATATATTTTGAGTACCATCATTGATTAAATGATTTTTAGCATCAGAGATAGATAGCTACATTTATTTGTATGGAATTAGGGATGGGATATGGGTTTTACAGATAACTACCTGTAAACATAAAGCACCATAGTGTTTCATGGTCAAACAAAAAAAAAGTGTGACAGACCTTTAAATTATTCATGCTGCACTTGACCATGAGGTCTGAATTTTCTAGGCCAAACACCCCGCTCTCTGTGGGTCGTGACGCCCCCTTCCCCCTGCTTTGTGTTTTTTACCTTGCGTGCTATGGTAAATACCTCAGCACCTGCATGTTGCACTGATTTCACCCAGCCCCGGCAGATGGTCCTTACCCTTCAGTGAGCACACACTCCGGCACCTGGGACGCTGGGGAAATCCTTCCGTGCTCTTGCCACTCTGTCAGAGAGCACATGCACATATTATAAACACAGATGCAACGGCATGTGTGCAGGCATGCGCGTCGGCAAGCACGCACAACGTAAATGCAACAACGAGTGGGCGTATTACTATAATAAATGTATGGAGCAGCTTTATGTCTGAAGTACAACACACATAAAAGGAAAGACATGTTATCATCTCCTGTGATTGGGGGAACAGTTGATTCATAAACTGAAGAAAATGCAGAATCACAAAAAGGTTTAGTTTGCACAAAAATATGCCAGAAGTGCCACTTTTATGACACTTCACAGTGTTTATTTTTTGTCTCATTACATTATGTTAACATATTATATTGTTCCACTGCTGTAACATCTAAAATAACTTTGTTCTCTAACTATATTTAGACAGGTGCTACAGTATATAAATCAAATTTAAAAGGTTATTATAACTTGTGTTAATGTCAACATTTGCACTTAAATATTACACATAAAACACTTTGGGTTCTGACATTACAGAAGTTAAATACTACACACAAATATACCGTACACACAGACGTTAGCCAGCAGCTCAGCTCCAGAGATGCAAGCTGTGTAAAAAAGGCTGTTGTTGTCCCCTCACAAAGAATCACACAGTAAACAAGCAGCTGCGTTCAGATTCGTTGTGATGAGGAGGAGCTGTTCCTTCCTTGAGCTTAATGTGAAAATATGCCCCACAACCCCATGACTGCGTGCCTGGACGAACGCGACCGCAGGCACAACGTATAGACAAATAAACGCCTTATGGCGACTGTTGTTGCACTCCTCGCTGATTTAATTAAAGAAGCCTTCTGTGCTAGCAGTGCAGCACAAAGGAATGTTGATGATGGAACTAATGGCTGTTGTTTTACACACTGAGCGCCACACCAGCCACACGACGTCTGAGAAGTATCCCTGAGCAGAATTGCAGACCGGGATGAGCTACTTCATATGGACACAGACTTCACTTTTCATAGCTGTGCTGTCAAAGTGAGCAGCAGCAAATGCCTTTTGTTTTTAGCCTTAATTAAAATCTCCACCACGCTAATGCGATGTATCACTTCAGCCAAAGTCAGACTGTTGAGATGGATTTAACAAGCTGAATATAAATAGCTTTTGTCAAGTGGAAAGCTAGCTTTGTCTGGGTTTGAGGCTATCATTATGTTGCGGATTCAAGGCGTTATTCGGCTGATGTTTGTCTCTGAGGAACAGTGCAAAGCGCTATAAGGAGTCAGGGAAAGAGCATCACATTATTAATGAAGGATAAAGAAACCAACAAGCAGCAAACAAGAGCAAGAAAAGTCTAAAAAAGGAAGCATTTGCCATAAGACAAAAAGGTTTTAAGGTTTTAAGCCAATATCTGATATCAGGTGTCAGTCCCAGTTTCTAAAGTTGATGTTGTGACAGCAGGACATCAAAGATTATCTCAGCTCTTTGGGAATACTGTGAGAGTTTGCATATCTGTTTCCAACAGAGTCGGCTGGGAATGTTTTCACATGGAGTCTGTGTGTGTCATGACAGGAAAATGTCATGTAATGTTCCTTAAGACGCTTTTTGTAGCGAACACTACCGCAGAAGTCATTTTGAGTATTTTTGTCTGTCTGTTCGTAGACAGGCACAACAAGATTCAGTCAAGAACCTCTACAGGTGTGTGGTTGAGACTGAAATGAAGGCTGAGTTCAATGATGGATGTCGCTGGGCAAGGGTGCCGGAACTAGGAAGGCAGGAAGCATGAAAGGTGCCATTGGATCCCAACTTCACACCCCCGGCTCATATTTGTTTTGAGTTGCAGATCCCTGTAACCCAGTTCCAATCATTCCCGTCCACTCTGTTATGCTTGCACTGTTTTTTGTCTGTTTGTCTGCCGGTGGACAGATTTTGCGACTGCGATGGTGTCACGAGCATGCAAGATGCAATCACAAAACTTCACAGGTGTATAGCTGAGATCAAAGATGGATGTGGCCCAATTGCAGGGGCCCCAACTCTATGGCCCTGGACAACATTTGTGGTCCTGGAGACACCTTTTGTAGTGGGACCAACCACAGAAGCAGTTTTGAGAATTCAAGATTGAGATAAATATGACGGCCGACTAGTTTAAAAGAGTAAAAGTGTGGTTATGATGGAGATTTCTTGAAGAGATGTTTGGATTGTACAGAAAGAACCAAATATTTTTACATGTAATGGGTAAATAGGGTGATTTCTCCACATGAAACATCGTTAGAGTAACCAAAGAATTCCCTCCAAATTGACACGGCCGTTGAACAATGCAGCCATTTTCCCTCTAATCTGGTAAATGCATTTACCCTTGGCCTGTCTGAGTTATTTACATACAGAGTACTGCAGAACTTCACTTCAGCACAGGTATCATTTTTGTTCAACCTTTGAGGGTATTAATGAAACTTCCCACAATGTTTATTCAAGAACTTAAATGAATCAGAAGCAATAAATCACGCCCATGAGTCTGAAGCCCTCGGACACAGTCAAGGGAACTGGGTGATAAATCACTGGAAGAAAAGGTAATGTGGCCTTATACTTCAAAGTTTAATCGGCACGCAAAGAATCACTCTCGACGACAGAGTCAAAGATACTTTGAGGTCCAGACCTTCACTCCTGTCCCACATCAATCACACCTGGGCGTTTTTAATTTTCTTACCTTATATCTCTCTCCTGCTCAAGATATTAAGGGACAAGTCATTTTTTGACATTAGCTTGACACTTACCACAGCAGCTGTTTCATGCACACCACTACAGTGTTGCAAGAAGTACTATTAAAGTGTTTTGTGCCCTGTAGGTGATAGGTGATAGGATGAGGGCATGTATGTCCTGCTATAAATGCTAAATGGAGCTTCAAGGAAGTTCGCTGAAGGAGACTCACACATCCATTCACTCTGGTTATATTCAGATTTTCTCTCTACAACCACTCCCGCACTCTTATACTTCTTCCACTACAACTGCATCAACACTCTGCTCTGAAATCACACAATGCTGACAACGCTGTGCATTAGTGACAAAGCACTAATGAACTCTTCAAAGAAAGTGGTTAAGTGAGAATTGACTGAAGTACTGAAAAAGCATCCCAGTGGTTTCTACACTTCTCTTCTCCATGTCCCCCTTTAAATTCAATATTAAAACATGATCTGCTGTCACTTTTGACCCTCTGGAAGCTTGTCATTTAAAAAGTCTTAAATCTGTTCTGTGTAATATCTATCCAATGTGGTATTTAGATTGGATTATCTGCATCCAATCATGATGATTCATTTTTGTCTGGTTGGTACAGACAATACAGTGATGAAGGTTGATCTGTACATGGCGAGTGAACAGACAGATTTTTGGAAAATATTGTTATACCTGACGCCTTACTGTAGGGTCATAGGGTGTCCAGACAAGCAAGTTTGATTTCCATGACAGAGAAGGTACTGTATTGAAACACTAGTAAGCAATATGTAAATTGATGCATAAAGACAAAAAAAGGTTGGAATTATGAAACAATAAAAAATACTCCAGAAATAAAAAAATAAATAAAACAACATACATGTGTGGTCCCTGTTCTGAAGTGAGTGAGGTCCCTGTTCTGAAAGTTATCAATTTACAGTTACATAAATTATCCATCCATTGATGGAGTATATAAAGGAAAAAAAAGACACCAGACATGGCCCCAGACACAGTTCAGACAAAGGCGAGACAAACGCTGAGAGCATTTTATAATGAAGTAGAGTTATGCATCATGACTCATTTTGATGGACTTCCAGAATCATATATTTATTGAAATTTGAACTAGGACATGATCAGCTGTTTAAAGCCTTCACTGATCACTTTTCTGACATTTCTGGCTCCCAGTTGCATTAAATATTTTTAACCACAGATGAACTGGATAACATTTATAATCACATACTTCTGGTCTGTCTGAGGCTCTGCGTGCTACATCTGTTTCATCTTTTAAACCACCTATTAAAAATTGGTTTTATAGACTTGCCTTTTATCTAATGACCTTTTGTTTGGCAGATTTGTTTTGCTTTAACTTCCATTTTTATGACCCTGCCCTGTTTATATATTTCCCATTGTTAATTTTATGTCCTTTTTATTCTTATTACAAATTGTTTACTGCAAACCAACTACAGATGGGAGCTGGGACATCGAGTGAAAAAAAAACAAAAAAAAAACGATAGCACGACAAGCATTGGATTAGTGGATAATATCTCAAAGTCCACGTTAATTTCACACTAACATTTTGTGTTGCCTTACACATGACTCAGTGACAGTTTAGGATGCTACTCAGTGAAAGTTTCTCACATCTCTGTAATCTGTGTACATTCCATGCTTTTTGCATATTTCTCTGCACCCTAAAGATTAACCAAAGACATCTGTGCCAAAGTTCTGATCCCCTTGATGATGATGATGATGGTGCAGTTTGGGGGCCAATGGATTAAAACCCTAAGCTATTGACCCATAACTAAAGTGATGTTTGAGCTCATAATCTTTTCATCTCGTGGTAAGTGAAACCCGCTTTGTTGGATTTTAACTGTCAGCAGACAATAGGGAGGATCATTTTAACATGGCTCCATGCTGAGCAGGTGGGAGGGGGGAGGAGGGATACAAACAGAGAATGGGAGAAATGGGGGGAGGCACTAGAACAGACCAGTTTTCACTAAATTGTATTCATGAGCCTTGGCCGGTTTTTAATGCACTCATGTATTACCAGTACTTCCTCCACCACAAACTGAGAACGCCGCATAATATTTCAAATCTTCGCCAAAAAACGGAATCTCCGAGAAGCATCTTCAACATCCTCTCGGGCTTTTCCCATTGTGTCTGGCAACACGATTGTTCCGATACAGCGATGCAGAAAGGAGGATGCACTTGGGATCCAGGCAATTTCATTACACCGAGTCAAGCTGCTTCAGTTCAGGATCCAGGCCTTTGTGCCGTTTGCCCAGCACTGAGAACTGGAAACATGGCACAAACAACATTATGTGTTATAGCAACTTCGCGCCGGGCCTTGTGATATGTCCATCTGCCGTGACTAGTGTTGCAGATCGCGTTGATGTCCCTGCCTCCCTGCCTGTGTTCCCTCGCCTCCTCTCACTGAAGCGCTCCAGGTTGCACGACCGCTCAGCCATAGTCGCCCTCAGTGCAAACTACTTTTGTTGTAAAAAAAAAAGAGAAGATTTTCTCAGTGCTGTCATGCTTTTGTGTGGATGTAGAAGTTTTCACTGGCAAGGTTTGGCCTCCAGTGTGCTCTATGGCTGCATTCTAGCAGGATGATATCGGTAATTACAACTTATTCTGCAGTACACATTGTGTCCAATCTGCATCTGCGGGTTCACACTAATGTATGTGTGCAGGACAGTACATGTAGTGCAGATGGGGCCATTACAGAAGTCCAACCTTTTGGTGCATGCTTGTTTTATTACTGAGGAGTTTTTGTTCTCATTTAGCTGTTGGACAGAAAACTGGAATAATAGCTTTGTAGTTCAGGTCATCATCTTTCATTTGGCTCTGTCAGTTAGCCTGATTAAAACTGATAAACTCATTTGTTGAAATGTTTTTCAGCTTCCTCAAAGTTATCTTCTCTTTTTGCCATTTCAGTAAATGATGAAGATATCAAACAAAACATGTGCTTCGAGGCATGACCTGATTCCAACTTCCAAGAAAAATGATACATGGCATTAATGCAAAATACACAGAAGAAAATGTTGTACATCAGACATGTCTGTATGATCCAAAATCCAACCACCAGAATGCACTGACTGCCCAAAACCAAGCGAATGACAATCTGTCCCGCCTCTCAAGCTGTTGTCAAAAAACACAAGAGCAGATCTGCAGCTTGTCACCTTCCAACTACACTTTGATCTGGTTTCATGTTGTTCCCCAAGATTACAACACCAAAGACTACACAGAGCATATTGACGCACTTTAAAAGAGGTGGTTTACAGATGCCTGATCCTTAAATCCCAAAAAACGAGGTGACGTTAATTCATATCATGCATTTATTAGAGAGTATTTTTTTGGGATGGGGAGGGAGGGGGTCGATGTGAATGAGTTTTCGGGGTCGAGCTGCAGCGCTTTACAGGCTAAGCTCATACTGAGACATATTGAGACACATTTTCATCTTGTGGATTATTCCTTCTTGGGGAGGGATGGACAGACGTTTGTGGGCAGATGATATTTTCAAATATAAATAAACAAACACATGTCACTGAGTGTAATGGGGGTGAGGAGTGGGGGATGGGGAATGGGAGGGAAGGAGTGAGTGTGGGAGGGGTGTTCCTGAAGAGCCTCCAGCTATCTGCAGAAAGCTGATTATGCTAAAGTAGGGGATTCAACTAGACAAGTTTATGTCTGTATTAATCAGGGAAGAACAATACGAAAATCTCAGGCGCAGCCTGTGCTCTATGATCACTGGCTACACAATCAGATAAGGTGAATCTTAGAGGGAGAGAGTTATCTACAGTATGGTGGCACATGGTGATGAGCAGTATGAGATGTTCTGGTTCAGTGACACTGTTGGTGCTGTTTTATAGGTTTAGTGGAGTGCTTGGTCCATCTAGCCCCAGTCACTGTAAAACTAGACATGCACTGATACTACAGACAATCCTCTTTTAAAAAAAACATAAAAGAGGCAAATTAGTATAACAAGAAACCCTAAATGTTATCAGAACTCCTCCTATATCCTCTGGTAACTGAAATGAGAGCCTAGTCTGAAATAATTCCTTTAGGTGATGGAGACAAAGAGCTGCAATAATGTTGTAGCTCATGCAGAAGAAAGACTTAAGTAGTGGCCATATCTTTATAATTTCACCACTAATTAGTCCCTACAAGTCAGAGTGAGGAAATTGCCTATTTTTAGCAGATTTCTGCGTACATTAGTCCAACAATTAAACAGGAATTAAGCAGATTTTCAACCAGCTTTGTGTTGCTACAATGTTGGTAGTACATACAACTGAACAATGGTAAACTTCTCTCCACCCGCCCAAGCTTTTGCCAACAAAAATCTGCCAAATGATGCAAAACGCCTAATCTGACAGATTTTTAGGGCTGTTGTATCAACTACAGATTGTACTTCCTATTGTGTATGCCGGCATCCACGGACACAAAAAAGTATAGTCGGATTGCATATTTAAGAATGATTAGAAAGGTCTTACTAGTTCAAAATTATTACATCACATTATGTGATTATAAGTTCTCACACATTTTTGTCCTCTGGAGCAAGAAGAGGTGACAGCAAAGATAGTGGAGTTGTTTTGGAAGAATATGAATCGCCAAAGTCTCCTTTTTTTGAATCAGCCCTTGCAAAGTTGTGCATAAATCACAGGCAGTCCTTATCTGATTCTAGTGAGGCTTGATTTCAATGCATAAAAGCTCAAATATTGTGTGAAATGCATCACTGCCAGCGGAAAAGACCATAATTATGTACGCACATGAATGGACTTTATTGGCATTGTCAGCCAGGACAGGTGCAACCCCATAAGCCATAACAAGCTAATCTACATTTCACAGGATCAAAGAGCGTCTCAGCCCTGACAGATGTGTCGGCTCGTTTTCCACTGCAAAAACTGCAACAAACATTATACCCATTATGTTATACATTATGTAAAATTTACACTAAACATTAACTGCAGTCCTCAACACAGTGTGCATCAAATTGTTGTAAAGCTCTCGTCTCAGCATAGCGTTGAAGCCCTTGGATCACCACACCTTTAACACCAAATATGGTTGATTAAAAAAGCCTTGAGCATCACCAATTTTCTTTCTTTCTTCTTTCTTTAAAATAATCTATTATTGCAATGCCAAATATAGAAGACTGTGAATCCTCTGTGGATGTGCTGGTTTAGCTCTTTCTATTGCTGGATGTAATTAGCTTCAGTATATCACTTCGGTGTTTGCATCAATGATAAGACGCTGAAGGTAAGAAGACAACAGAAGTAAGTCTAGTCACTGGTTACCAGTAATCATAGATTGTTGAAAAATAATATGTCAGAAAAATGATGGAAATGATTCCCAGCACCATCAGTGAAAGTGACTGAATGAGGTACTTTCTTCATGTTATAACAGCAGCAGGCACCCCCCACCCCCTTCTCCAGACTGTCAGGTAATAACCACTGTCTTCCTCTCCCCAACTTTGACTCCAATGTATCTCCAATGTCATCAATGGATGAAGCTCATTTGTGCTTTATGTTGGAGTAAGAGAGGAGAGAGGCACATTTCATTGGCTGCTGTAATGACATAAACATCAATCTGTCTGAACTGCTGCTTAAATGACTGTGTAACCTTTACAGCACTGTTAAAGAAAGATGTATAATTTCTGCATAAAAAAGAGAAGCCGGGGTAATAAAAAAAAGAGGAGTCTAGCTGACGCACTTTCACTTTACTGGACTTGCAGTCTTTTTTATGTCCAGTCAAAAAGTCGTGCCCCGAGAGTCACTTTGGAGAAGACTCACTGATATTTCCTGCTTTTAACAAGCACATTAAGATATTCACTGAATTTTAACAGATTTAAAAATTGCTGGGAACAACAACAGATTGAGAGCTATAAAAAGTAGAATAAAGCCTTTATTACCCACTGACATTCCCCACATAATGGAAATATTTTACAATGCCTCCCATTTATGGACCTCTATCCACTATAAATTATATTATGCAAGAAACATCATCATGACTGGTGGCATTAACTACCTTATATTAAATAGGTTTCCAGAGGGAAGGATTGACTTGCTATATGTAGCCTGGAACAAAATTCAATCTGCTGCCATGTTTAATGCCACATTTTTTTATTATCTTGCAAGCATATGTTAGAATGGCTACAGATGATGAAGCTAGCTGCTGGGCAAAGTGATCATCAGTGCTGTTTTTTTCTTTTCTTTTTTTTCTTTAAAAAAAAAAAAGCTCTCTTATTAACAGGAGCTGGAAAATTGTTTGTGACCTTTGTCAAGGTTCTGCTGGAAACACAGAGGCTAGCAGCAGCAACTGTGCTAGCCCCGCGGCATGTGTGAATATGCAAAGCTCCTCTATTTTTTTTTTTTTTTTGTCCTCTTTTTTTCATGCAAGGTTTCAACATGAAAACGTGAAATTGTTTGGAAACCTTTTGCCTCACAGGGGCTTCATGGAGAGAAGCCACATAGAGCTGAGCTCTGCAAGAATGTTTGATGCCGCTTCCTTAGTTGAGCATATGCCACATTCTGTTTCAGGGAGGTTGTGTTTGTGTGGTGGCCTTTTTCACAGAGCTGCAACTCTGGCCATGGGGAGGAAGGGCTGGTCAGGGACAGCAGCTGTCTGGCCCTCTGTGAGCATTATGACATGCATGACCTGGCCAAAAACACAAGGTCAGCAAAAGCATACCAACAATGCTGCTCTCCTCACAGATTTTACCTCCTGTTAGTGTATGTGCATTACAGGTCTGTGTCTCATAAAGCCTTCATGTCATTCATGTTGTTGCACTAAAAATGACACTCCAGGAGAAGTGTGGGTCAAAGAGAAATGTAAAAGGAGGTAAACATACAGAAGCCAGGAGGGAATAGGCTTAATGGAGAGATCAAGAGAAAAGGCAGCAGCTCATGGAGGGAGGAAGGAGCGAGGAGGAGGGAGGAGGAGGGTGAAGGAAGGAGGCATGGGTGGGGGCAGGTGGTAGGCATGGGCAGGGGTATGCTGGTGCATCTGCCCGCGGCGATGGTATTGACGGACATATTTCCCACAGCTCCGTGTCACGGCAGGATCATCGCACATGATTACGGGGGGGATCAGCATGATCGGCTGTCGCTGATTTCGCTGACATCTGTCGGTGAGGTGAAAAAAGCTGTGACAAGGATTGCCCCAGACATGAAATCTTGAGCGGCTGTTGAGTCGGGTGGCCGAGGCTCCTTGTAATCTGAGCTACAGCGTCTCCATGCAATGCTTTACCTCCGGAACAAAATGAGAAATAACTTCTCCATCTGCTTCTCTCCACATTCGTCCCAAAAACGTGGAAAAGCCTCTTTATTCAGTGGCAGTAAAATGTAAGTTTGATCATGGAACGAACTTCAAATATGTCAGAAGAAACTGAGATGAGTTTGAGCATAAAATTAGTAGTAGTGCTGCTACTAACGATTATTTTCTATTGCTGATTAATCCGTCAATTAATTACTCAATTAAATCAATTCGGCTTTTGGTCTACAAAATGTCAGAAAATGATGAGCACAACCCAAAGACACCCAGTTTACGGTCATAGGAGTAAAGAAACAGAAAATATTTACATTTAAGAAGCTGGAATCAGACAATTCTCAATTCCCACCAATGAAGATCAGTTGAAAGCTCCAGGAAAACCTATCAACTTTAGAGTTTTGTTGTTGTTGTTGTTTTGTTTAGTTTTTCGGACAAAAAGTACTTGTTGTTCCCACTAAAATGAATTCTGTACTAACGCTATTCCTGACAACACACACGTGTCAACGCCATCAGAGACAAGGAAACCGTTCTTTCAGTTTATACAATCATGTGTTAATAAAGAATTTCTGGGTTATTTTTCTCGTGTTAGACAAAGCAAGAAGGTGTAGCTGAACAGCAGCAGCACATCACCTTCTGTAAAAACACACTGGACTGTGAGAGTGAAACACTACAGCAACTTACACATAATCCACTGATCAAGCGTCCTTTGCTCAAACCAATACAGTATCTGTCCATCTTCAAAAGATGGATTATTTATCCCAGGGTAAGTAATTGCATGGCTCATAACAATGAGCTTCGGATTAAGGAATTCATTATGGGTTTGAAGCAGAGCACAGCTTGTATACAATTAACTTTAAGTCCAGCCCAAGAGATAAAAATCATTTCCTCAATATGGAAGGCTGGACGATTTGATGTGACCCTCGACACAGCCGAGGCACAGAAAATTATCTCTCCGCTAAATCCTTTCTTCATTTCATCTCGGAGATTCAGGGGAAATTCTTAAACATATGGCTTAAATTGTTGGTAATGGCTGGGTAGTGAGTCATCTGGGGCAAAAGCCTGAGCCCGTTCTCATTGTTTGATGCAAGCTCTATCTATGATTAAATGTCAGACTTTCACAGTCACATATGCTGATAGAAAATCCCTTTTTTTCCTCAGAGGTTCCATAAGGGCTGTTTCAAGAAAAAAGATCTTAACTACACCCTGACCATGATGAAGACATCATAGAAAAAGGGAAGAACTCAAGAAAACATTGGCCTTTTTACCTTAATACAATTGAAACATCTTTGTGTACAGTGAAGGCTTTTGTTAGGACTTGATGCACCATGATTGCCCCAGTTCAGTTTCAGACAAGAAAAAACTCTGAAGAAAAATTAAATGGAAAACTTTTCAAGGTCCTGAATCTATATGTGTCTTATTTCGGTCTAGGAATCTGGCTTTCAAAGATTGATTACAAGCCTTATTTTCAGTTAGAGGACAAATAACGTGTAAAAGTAATAAAGCATTTGTAGAAAAATTGTTAATGTTATTAAGAATGTAAGATATGTGGCACTGACTATGATCAGTAGTGTCTAATCCAGCTGTCTAGAAAGTGTGTCTGATTACAAATTAATCTCCCCATTTAACAGCTCGTTTGAACAAATAATAAATAAAGATTTAATCAGCATGCGTGGTTCAACAACAAACAAAGCTGAAATGCAATAATGACAATAATTTTTCCTTAAGAAGAGAAATATATTTTAAAGGATTCAAGAATCTTGGGAATTAATATATTTTTTAAAACAAGGTTACAGTAATTAAAAGTCGTTAGAGATGCTGATTTTTCACTGTAGTATGTGTTCTGTGTATTATCCAAAGCTAGTTGTGAAACCTCAGGCTTGTTGGGGTTGTTTATTGCGTATATGACCAGTCATTTACATGAATAATGTCGACCTGCTTTACCACCAGAAGTGTTTATGACAGATTAGAGGCCAGCATCCAACTACATTTTCATTCCAGTTATTTTTGTTTTAATGCATGTGTGAATCAATTAATTCTGTCATAAAAGGCTACCATAAACTGTGTGCAGAAGTTAATGAGTCCGGCATTACCACATCATTACACCAGCTGGCATAATGGAGCATGTGTTGTTTGTCATAATATATGCTGCCACGCTTAACAGTCATAAATTGTTTGGATTGGTAAGTTTTGTTTTCTGTTTGATGACAAAGACCGAAGGCTTGTGTGCTCAGATTACCATACTAATAGCAGGTACGTATTTACATACATGTCTACATACAGGTGACTTTAGAGCTGATGGGAATTATCAGGGGGATTTTCACAGATCGGAAAGCATTTTAGGATTCTATGTACAGAAGTTGATATTTCTGGAGATATTGGCAAGGCTAAAATCTTTCTTCTATCATGATTTTTTGGCAGATGCACTTTAGATGTGCTTTAGTTTATTTCCATAGCACCCAGTAGCATCCCCATCCCACATTTTTGCAACCCAACATAGTTGACAGCTGCTTTATGAAACAACAGCTAGGTGAAGGAGTCCATTTTTCATACAAACTGAATTTCAATTAGGGATTAAGTCTTCTGTGGTTCCTTTGCGCTGGAGAATTTAACATTCTTACTACTTGCATGTACAGAAAATCTAATCCCTTATATTCATCCTGAGATGAATTTACATCAAAACTTTTCTGTGTGTCTCTAAAGCCCCATTCACACCGCCTTTCTTGCGCAGATATTCCACCTCGCTGTCTGTGTGAAAGTTACAGAGGCGGAATGAGGGGACAGTTTCGTTCCACCTCTGATCACCGCCGGAGGTAGTAACAGAGCCACAACAGAGGCCGGCAGCACGAGACAGGGGTGTGTCGGTTCTAATGGTTTTCACAGTCTGACAACTAAACGGATCCTTTACTCATGAAATAAAAAAGAAATGCCCCACACTTCAACCCACAAGGCAAAGTTACAGGACCAAACAACATTAATGTGTTAGCAGGTCGTGTCTTCAGCATCTTATATGAGGAAAAAAATACCCCATTTATACGTGGAAAAGTGTCTGTCATCCTGTCTGTCCTACAGGCGGCTCCCACAGTGGAATGGAGGTGATTATGTGACGTGATTCAGAGCAAAAAACTTTCATTCACCAAAGTTGTTGTTGTAGTTACTGTCTCTGGCAATTTGTATTGAAAAAAATCACCGCGACAGTCAGCCTGCCGGCCTGAGACTTCAGTGAACTTTGCCCCAGAAAACAGCATCCCTCCTCGTGAGTGAGACTGCGGATATACAATCTGTCATTTCAAAAAGTTGCAAACGGCACTGGTGAGGAGGCAGAGTTGAGGACATGGTGGAACTGCACTAAATGGGTGAAATCAGGAATATTAAAGAGACAGGCTCAAGGGGCTTTCTCTTCTCGTGCACTGCGGGCATAGCTGAACAGCCAATCATAGTGATTTTCTTTCACCAAAGGGCTTTGCCAGTGATTCAGTGTACTCAGTCGGCAGAAAAGCTGCGACAAGCACCGGAAGGGCCCAATGGTACAGACACATTGAAAAAACTAGGGCCACTGACTCTTAAGCGGGGATTATGCTTGCGCAGCGATTGTGCGCCTAGGCGTCAGCGAACATGATCGCCGTGATTTTTCATTTATAGTAGTGCAGCGGTGTCTATGCATCGCGTGGTAATTCACCGCCACAACGCTAGGGGGCGCTGAGTAACGAAACCGCATGAATTCGTACCTGGAGTGTTTACTTTCCGGTTACGCCAGAGAGTGAACACGCCTGGTCTCTGGTAAACAGTACATTGAACAATGGCGACTGAGCGAGAGAGGATACTTTTGGAGCTGGAGCTGATCGATATTGAAGAACAAATGCTTCTAGTGCAAATGTTAAATACCAAACGAAGGAGAAGACGTGTACAGAACGAACCGGAAAAGCTGCGACCCGGAAATGATGTAACGCGGACCAATCACAGCCCTCGAGGTCCGCGTCGCATGTCCCTGCTGTCTGCGCCTTTTCGACGCGTAGTTAGGATTTTTGGGAGGTGCGCGTCAAGTGACGCAGATGTTCGGCGTAGGGGTCTGCGTCGACGGCGTAGCTACGGCGTAGGTACGCCGTCGACCTGACGCAGAAGCATAAACTAAGCTTTACTGTTGGCCTGGTCTCAGGGCCCTAATGGCTGTCATCAAGGCTACATATAAAACCACAGGCAGACAAGCTGACTGTATGTTAACTGTTCAGCTCCAAATGGCAGACAGACAAAGTAAGGGACTAGCTTATGAGGAAAATTCAACATCTAGTGACCAATGAGCCAGATATCTTTCTTTGGAGTTGATGGAGAACAAATCAGAGATGAAAGGGCTGCAGGGAACTTACATTCATCGTGGGGGAGAAAAACACAACTCAAATGGAATATTTATGTAGTTCTGTATCTGCTGGGTTTGCAAGTAGACAATGCATAACCAGCTGTTGTACTTTTGCATGTTAGTGGTAAATTAAGCCCAATTAAATCCCCAACTTGAGCAGGTATCTGACATAAACTATACCATTTTTATTTCCTTTCCGTAGTATTTTATCTAACAAAGAGTGCAGGAGAAAACCACTTAGTAACCATACTAATAAATCCTCAGAATGTGTCTACATATACCCAGAAGCACTTGTTTTGGAGTTGTTTCCTGTAGTTCAACGGCATAATGCCTACCAGGCAGTACTTGGGAGTGGTGTGAATGCATCCTAACTGTGTGAACTGTTAACTGTGTGTTGCTGATTAACAGCATTTCCAGCACACTAACAATTTTACTGTGTGCTCAGCCAACCTCCCCACAATAAAGACAGGTTGAAACGCATCACAGTGAGTTCCACTCATGCATCACATGTTTCGTACAGTCACAAGCTGTACAAAATGTGCCTCCATCCATCCTCTCATAAGCAGTCTGCAGCACAGTGAGGGGGAGGAGCCCGGCCTGTCTCAAGGTCACCGGGCCCTTCACCACTGTGGCATGATGGGTAGCTCCTGCTTGTGCCAGCCAGCCAGCCAGCCAGGAACTGCCCGGGTTCACGAGGCTGCCGTTACCTTGACTGAAAGGAGGGAGGGAAGCACCAACGCCCCCCTGCCGCTCGGTAACTGGTACCAAATGGTGCTTCCCCTCTGGGGTCCTGACCTGCGAGCAGGCAGAGTCCCAGGACACCTCAGAGCCGATCTGGAGGATGGGCAGACAGCTGTCTTCTGTCAGTGGGCCCGTGGACCTCGAAGATCATCTTTTTCTACACACACACAGTCATTTAGCAGGAGACTTGGTCTAAAACCAGGGATGTGCAATACAGAGCGGTACAAAAATTCTCAGCCACAATATTTTGGTTTACATTCACACTGTTACTTAAGCTGTTCCAGATGTGATGTTCCCCCTCTGACATGTGATGCAGAGCTGATGTTATCTAGTGACTGCCAAAAAAAATGAATGGAGTCTAAATTCAAGGCAGATTAGATCAACTTGATTGATATTTGAGATATTGAAACATAATGATTTTTTTAAACAAGCTTCAGGGGAGCATGCGCAAAGAATAATGTATCATAGTGTCGCTTCCTGTTTTCAATATCACTACTGTGTTCATGTTGGTTTGAGATATGAGTCGCATGCTCATCAAGAAATAAGGGAACTTATCCAGAATTCAAAAATGAGGAGGAAGACTTGTACAATGTGAACAAATCCATGATGTGTGACCTAAGCTTAAGATATAAAAATGGTGCATTGACACATAACCCAGTCTATTTGACAAGCATAAATTTGTATCGACAAAAGATAAAAGGTACACTAGGGATCTGCGCACTTAAGACATACTATATACTGCTTTTAGGTCATGCGTAAGGATGTCTGCTAGGGGAACAGCGATTCCTGGAAATTACACTTCTTTGCTTCTCTTTTGGAAATTGAAGGAGCAGAGGTATTCTAGTCACATGTATACCAATTATCATGAGCATGTTTAAGCCCATCTCAGTGGAAAAGGAAATCAAGTTGAAACTTACAAAACAGAACCATGCTTACATGCAGCTCTATGAATCTGATGGAGAAACTGATGGATAATGTGCATGCATATCCGCACAGTTAGAGAGTCTGTAATCCACATTACACAGTTTACAATATGTAAAAAGGGGCGGACCTGAATTGAGTAAAAAAAATATCCATTGTTTCTGTACAAGAGACAATATGCTCAATTGAATGTTCCGGGTTAAGTAAAAGGTTAAAAACGTGATAATCATATTGAGATCTCTGAGTCAATCTCCTGAATCTCTTAAAATCTGTCTGTACAGTGAATATAAAAAGCTTAAGTGAAACAACAGCAAGTTCTCTTTTATTCTCTCGAGGCAGGTTTCACATCGTTTTAAAGAAATTAAGAGATAAAACATTAGATATAAAAGTCTTACTTCCTGTCCTGCTACCTCTACCTCTGAAGCCACTGAGGCTCTGAGGAACAATGTTATATGGATCTTGATGGGGAGAAGCTGCATAATTAATTTGTATATTCTAGCATGACAGATGTTTGATTTTGGCCGTAAAAGTAATTAATAAGAGAGTGGAGGGAGAGGCAGATTGCTGGAAGATTATTTATGAAGACTCCTCACCGAGCATGTTGGAGGGGTAGGGGGGTGAGGGGAGGCTGTGTGTGTGTATGTGTGTGTGTGTGCGCACGTGTGTGTGCGTGCGTGCTTGTGTACGTGTGTGTGTGTGTGTGTGTGTGTGTGTGTGTGTGTGAGTATCAGCCCTTGCTCATGCCCCAACATCACCTGCTCCCATGGCTGTCCCAGCTGTTAGCCTAGCTGCTACCACTGGCATCTCCAAACATTTGTTTTAATGTCCCTGTATGCCCAAGGTAACAACTGAAATGACTAACAGACTTGGAGAGGAAAAAAAACAAATTGCAGCTGTGTTTTCCTTGACATTACCTAACATCACAGAGCTAGAGGAGTTGATAGTGAGTGTGGAAAACATAAACATCCAGTGTAAAACATACTCTTCTGATTGTTCCAAAGGGCAAACCAGAGCACCTGTTTATATGTGCAAGAGGGAGATGAGCGATTCAGAGAATACACCACAGACAGATGTTGACATCTGCCTCACAGAGATATCTGTGGAGGACTAGCACACAGGTGCAGATGTGATATGTTGTTGTTTGTGTTTCGGGATATGATAACACCTTCAGTTTTGTTTCTTCGGTCGGAATCACAGCAGGAAATTTAACTGACAAATTTCAGTATATTCTTTCAGTTCACATGATGCAGAAGAAGAGCTGGATTGACAAGAGGGAAATCTACTGGTTTGGCTATCATCCTCAAGCTATGATTACAGTCATGACTTTAGGAAATATGGACTTTCCTTAAATCTTCTCCTCTGGTAGATATTTCTGTGAAGGGGGCAGAAAAAAATAGCTAAACTTAAGCATCTGTTCAGATGTATTTGTAATCAGTTTTCTTGGAAGAGAACTGTGACTGTGTGCTATTTAGCGCCACTTTTTGTATACTGATATTCTAGACTTGAAATATTGTTTCAAACATATCACTGTGTTTTCCATATCCTGCAGCTACATTTAGAAATCATTAAATTACAGCAAAATGTTGCAAATATGTATTAAGATTTTATGCTACAGTTAGAAACTTAATACATAAACAATTGGCATTTTAACAACCAAAGTTAGCTTCAAAACGTCATAGCAACCCATCCAGTTGTTGTTGTAGATGTTTCACTCTGGACTACACTTATGGACCAACAGACACCGACCAAAGCATCCAATTCACGCTCCACACTGCTAGCATGGCTAAAATAAGTCTAGTATGAAGCCAGGCTGGACAACTTTGATCAAAAAGTATGCCTGGGCTTACAGAAAGACAGACCGAGGCGGAGAATGAAAATAATTAGATACGGCCAAGTGTTTTGCAACAGCAGGCACGGGACAATTTATGCCTCAATCTAGGCACAAACTTCCGCTTTTCTTTTTTTCCCTTTTTATTACAGAGCTGTACGGCTTCAGAAGATAATAATGAACTGTAATGGATGCCAAACAGTGAGGACAGGGAGTGAATGTAATTTTCTCAATGAGGGCATAAATCTCACAAGGAGGCTGTTACTGGAAAGTCTTGTGGATATTCAAATCTGCTGCTTTGATTGAAGCAGTCACAGTACATCACAGGCATTGTAACTCGACAGAAGGTTAGCGCAGGTGATCTGCCACAATGTGATCTTGTTCACCGCGGGCCGGGAAGCTCTGTGGGGTCTTATTAGTCAGCAATGATTAAAAAAACAAAGCATTGATAGCAGTGCACAGGAAAGGGGCGATTTAATCAACCCCCCTTCCTCCTTGCTGTAATATATATACGTTGTTGTGACAACAATAGGGTCTTGTTTCATTTAGCTGTGAAGTCTATGGGCTAACATTAATTCAGACCATAGCCAGGGCCGTGGATTACGTGAATTAAACATTATCTGAATAAGAACAGAGTTGGAGAGGAAGGCATGCATGGACAGCTATGAGATGAGAGATTAAGATCTGACTGATCTCTCTGTTAAGCTTTATAGCTGCAACGTGATCAGACCCTCTGGTAAACAGCTTTCTGTACTGGCTCTGCAGGTGTCACCTACAGTACAAAATGCAGCAGTGGCTCTTGATCTTTAATACCTCAACAGTATATCTGTAGTATACTATATACTGTATGTATTAATGTTGTCACGATACTGGAATTTCTAACTTCAACACAAAACCATGAAAAATATCTATATTCGATAAAGGGCTGTCACGATATCAGATTTTCACTGGATGATTATTGTGGCCAAAAGAATTTCTATATAGAAATTTTGAGAAGAAAAAACTATCTTAGTCAAATTCATCTTAACTTTACTTATTGTGTGTTTTGTCTGTTTTTTGTCAAATGAATAACATTTGTTGTATGAGTGTAGGGAGGTGGAGAGAGAATCTATGTAACCATAAATATCTGTCATTTCGACATGATTTAGCAAAGAATTTGTAAAACAATGAGTAGTAGCCACACAGCAGATCCATGACACACAATAGCTAGGTGACAGGTAAGAGGTGCAGGATAAATTACATGACATTATCATATGTCTATCATTAACACAATATTAATATTTCATTGTTTGAATATCATAGTTATTGTCAATACCAGTTATCGACAACACCCCTAACTTGTTCAATACCAGGGGGAAAAATGTACACAACATTGAGGGCACACATGTTTTGATTTTTAGAAAAGATCAATCTAACAAGGCATGCTTGCTGGCATTTACACAATTAATTGCAAAATAATCGAAATCGCAATATGACTAAGTATAATATCCAAATCGCAAGAACTGCAATTATTTTATAAAGGAAAACAGTGTTTTAATGAAATTTTGTAGTGCTGCAGAGATGCTCTGGCCTACAAAGCTTGTTCTCCAGATGTAATAAAACATGCCACATCATCATGATTTTACTAGTTTTTCAATGACAATGAAAATTGTGATGAAAAAATGTAATCATCCATAATAATAATTAATTATTTGCAATACAATATCTGTCAAAATAAATCGCAATATCACTTTTTGACCATATCGTGCAGCCCTAATTTACTCTAAGATAAATTAGGAGGAGGCAGGCCTGTGTTGACACTGCAGCAGTGTGTCTGACTGTCGGAAACAAAAGAGAGCGAGAAAGCACACTGGTATCAGTATCGATACTGTGGACAATAAGTATTGAAACAGTTATATATTGATTATATAGAAATATTAATCAATGTTTTGATATTTTTGACAACACTAGTATGTATTTTGTTACATTTCACTGGTAATGGTGCGACTCATTGATGTAAAGGATCTTGTGTGACCTCTGATAGGCATCTTGACCTGGGGTTTGAGAACTACTGGTTTAGTATGCTGTGTCATCTTTGTTTAATTCCCAAATTGCTTCAAACGAGCAAGTGAATGATGATCATTTATTTCAAGAACTCTGGGAAGTACTGTATGTGCACTAAAAAACACTTTAACTAAGTAAAATATCGCTTCAAATGCTTGTTTGACCTCCACTAAGTTGTCAAATTACATGTCCTTGATGGTAAATGGGCGAGACCTCAGAATGGACAGGTAAGTTCAGCCATCGGAAAAGAAATTCAGTCCACATAATTGTGCAGATGTGGCTGATTAATGTGTAATGTATCTGAAATTAATTACAGAGCAATAAATTAGCGCTCCAACACAAGACAAAGTGAATTGAATCTTTCTCTTTCTTGAAGGATAAATAGAGAGATGAAATATAATGAAGAAAGAAGAAAAGTGATCATAAAGAAATACATTTGCATACTAATTAAACCAGTGTAATAATCTTCGCAATATTCTTCAAAGGAGTGTACTCAATAGAAGTCATTTCCATAACTTACTGAATTATTGTCCTGCTGTCCCAGCTTTCAGTACTGTGGGGAACTTCTCTGCTTCTACTGGGTAAGCGTTTTCCTCGCTGTTTAAACTTTCTTTCTGCTAAACTTCTGTGTCATTCATTGTAATTCCCAGCACACCCTCAACACAGGGTTAAATGTCTTTTCAATCTGTTAATTGCAAGGCTTTATAATTCAAAGAAAGGGATCCAAGACCTGCTATAAATCAAACAACTACTCACAGGGTTTTAATGAATTCCTCCCCGTGACATTGCAGGTATTATCGTCTAACCTGACGACTCTCAAAGTATTCAGTAAGCACACTTATCATTAAAAAATGCACGTTAAAAAGTGATCCCAGCTCATACAGATCCTCTACAAACTCAAATGTCTGCTGTGCAGCACAATGGGAGTTTTAAAAAAAGTTCACTCAAATATTACATTCATGAAGCAGGTGCTAACCTACATTCAGCACTCCACTGTCCCTTTAGAGTAGAAGAAACATATGGCCCTCCTCCACCGTTTCCTCAACACACCTGTCGCCTCCAAAAGGCTCAGCAGCAGAGAGGGAATATTCACCTGCAACGATACTGAATCTCACCTGATCAAAGGATGCAGAGGAAGAAATAACAAAAGATGTTACTATAATAATACATACAGGGCTCAGTGTTGCTCTTTGCCAAATTTATATCATGGAGTTTTCTGACAACAGAAAGCCACAACCTCTTGTTTTACTCTTATTGTACGTGGTGTTTCCTATCTTGTACTTCACGTTGTTAACATAATATACACTTCATTCTATTCTGCTCTATTACTGTTCACGCAAACAATCACTCCAAACTAGAAACATGAACCAAATCACTCCCTTTGCACCAGCGTAGACTATTAAACGCTACACACTAAGTACTGAAAATGTGCTGTTGATGTTATAAGAGAGCTAGGGCTGAGCTGTGAACATTTTTGACTCCTCTTTCAGGTTGTAATGCCGTAGGACAGGACAATAAACAGCATTTATTGATGTACCAACATCAGCCAAACTAAAATAAAGTCCATAATTGTAAAAAATAAAAAAAAATAAGTCAGAATGATAAAAGGACATGTCAGATACAGGTTGATTAAAAATATATATTTATTGAATAGATAAATTACAATCATTGTAATCTAGATTTTAGATCATGTTGTGTTTTCAACAATGTCAGATACACCTTGTCGAACAAGGGTTTAATCAAAACTCGCTCAGCTCTACAGTGTATTCTAACAGGTAGTGTCAAAGAAATGAATACACTTTTTGTTATACTATGTGAAATGACACCAGGAAGGCACCAATGGCCGCCAATGAAACTGTGACTACTGCCATTACTGCTGCCAATTTAAAATATAAAAACTACACAAGAAACCAGCCAATGCTGCACTGCCCAGCAATAAGCAGCTTCTTGTTTCTTTTGTTTCGATAATTATGGGACTTTAGTCTCAAAAAATGTTTTGATTGGCTGTAGATTTACTGTGTACTCCAACTTTAGTGTTTTAAACAACAAATATCAAAGCATTTGTGTGCCAGGGGTTTCCTTTAATCACTATCATGTTATTGCAACTGGACAATTATTTGCATGAAAAATTCTTGCATAATAACAGGAAGAGGAAATAAGTGAGCATATACTGTACCATAGTGAGAGCAGGCGGGTCTTATGTGTTGCATGTGGGTGTTGCATACATAGATGTGTGCGTGCCGTATGTCTGTTCTTATAAGATATACTGTAAGTTGGCCTGTTGTTACCCTAACTCCATCCACATGGCAGTGAACATGGATGCATTAACACACTAAAAACTTTCACTAGTTGAGATTAAGTAAATCCTTCTGTTAATTTTCTGGCCGTCTGTCCCTCATCTGCAGTCACAGGAGTGGCAGTGTGCCTCTCTGTCCCAGCGGGGTAAACCTCTCAGAAGCAATATGTAATTAAACTCAGAGAGCATATTCTTTAATCCTAAAGGCTATTATAGATTTATGGTCAGTGCATTGTCTGAGCTCTACAATGGCTTTTCCTCACTGCACTCTTGTGGATACAGTGAGCCCATATATGTTCTTAAATGGGTAGATAAAGGTTTTGTAACCCTTTTAAATCTGGCTTCGTAATGGGAGTGCTACAGTGGCTTACCGCCCTTGTGGGGTAATACGTTGGCTTTTGTATTTGGCCCCGGATGGATGGAAAAGCTTTGAAAGGATAGAGGAATCTGTAATTATAATGCACCAACCGTCATCAATGACATATTTTTGAACCTATTTCCAGTCACATTAGATACAAGCAGAGCTGTACATGTGAAATTGTAATTATGGTGTATTCATTTTAACTCCCGGGGATTAAAGTATTGAGTATGTTTAATTGTAAGTGTTCTACATTTCAGAACAGTGGAGCTCTGATTAATAGTGACCCATCCCCACGACAGGATGCTTTGAAATGCCATTAATACTTAACTTAATTGCTACTTTTATTTGCGATTTTGACTCAATCTCCATTCTCTAGCTCTGTGGGGAATGGCTGATGTAATGTCTCCCTTGTGTCCTAATAAGCATTGATGAGCAGGGATTTTTTTTTTCTGTTCCTTTTCTCTCTGCAGTGTTTCCTCTTTTCATTCGGTTTATTTGGCAAAGTCAGAAAAGCTTTTATTTAAAAGAACATTTTAAAACTAACTTTTTCCCCCATCAGCATTACAATAATATCCCCATATTCTCAGATAACTACAAGGGGGTACCTACAAATAAACAATATTTCATCTTCCAGGTGAAATGTATGGGGTCCAAACCAACCAACCAACTTAAACAACCCAAAACTACAGTACTGAATGATCAAGAATGCAGCCTCTTATCAAATATGCCTGGATTTAAGAACTGAACGGCATCACCTAAACAAACCATAACATTCATGGCACATCACAAAGTTGCAACACCTACAGTACAAGAAGGAAATAAACTTTATCGACAGAACGAACATGAAAACTTCACACAAAAAAGACCAGGGAGGAGATTTAAACCAAATAACTCCTCTCTGCAAGGCAACAAAATTAACCTCTTGGCCACTGCACTGGAAAGTTTATAATGAACCATTTCCGTCCTTGTGCTTTAGTAATACGTGATCGCAATGAAAACTGATTTAAAGCCAAGGTCAAGAAAAAATGTGCTACCTTTAGCAAAGGCGGATGCACAAATCATGACTGCGATCTTTCCCCAACTTTTACTAGTTGCCTACAGCTACACTGATGAAGATAGGAAGGGCAGAACTAAAATGTTATCTTGTATTTGTCTTGTGTTGAGTGCAACACTTTACTCTAGTTATTAGTCGTTTACATTATGAGGTAACAGATAAGAAAACAGTTGTACAAGTATTTTTTGGAAAAGCTAGGCACAGATAAACTTCCTACTTCCTAAGACTTGTTGCAACTATCATAGACAATACTTAAATTCTTAGCCCATTTACATGCCTTCTTTTTACAACATCAAGTATTTGTGAGCTGTAACAGACCAAATTAAAGAATGCAGTTAACCTTTCCCCTCTGAACTGGACAAAAGAAACAATACCAGGTGTGATCACAACCTTTCTATGCCACAAACAAGGAGTGACTTTTGTCTTTTCCAAGCAGCAGTTGGACGCCTTCGTCCTTTTCTGTCACATGCAACTGAAAATCATCAGGTCCCAGTGCCTCAATGATAATGTATTCTCTCTTATTTGACTTTTTAATGGGCTTTCACCTAATTATCATCACATGGTTCCTCAGATGTGTGCTGGAAAGGGGACTCAGGAGTCGGGAACAAAAGGAGGTCAGATTTGGAGGTGTTGGCACATGGCCTGATCCGCTCTGGTACCCCCCTCTGCCTGCTTTTGCGTGATGATAAATTTTCCCCTTGAACATGATGTCAATATGTTGATGTGCCTTCCTTTATTAAGATACCATCCAACTGATAACAAGTCCTGCTGTGTGTTACCAACATAAATAATTAGAACAGAGACCAAGGAACGGCAGGTGGCTTTTGGCACAAAGAAATAATCATACTTGATGTGGAAAATAAAGTAAAAGGACCCATCTGTTCACGGCGGGGGGAGGTGAAAAAACACGTTAACATATTGTCAGTAACATTATGAAATACACAGTTAATAATTTAGTCATGGCACATGGCTCTGGACACTTGTTTGAAATAATCTAACAGAAGTGAGCCACGGCCTGCATCAAGGCTTCAAATTAATCGCACATTTGCAACCTCATGACTTATCCACCGGCCATTTTGTCACACGCTCTGGCAATTATTTACCCAAAGGGTTGATGAAGACAGAGGTAGCTAAGCCATGCAATGCCGGGGTAATCGTAGATGATATACTGTAAGATCAGCCATGAAACAGCAGCAGAAGGGAGCTGTTGAACCCTGAACTCTCTGTCTGTCCAATACTCTGATTCAACACCCAAGATCTTAATTGTCTCCAAGAGCAAAATGCTTTAACTGCATGCAAAACTGAGAAACTTGTCAAAGTATTTGTTTTACCTAGGGTTAATGTGAAGCTATATATAAAGTTATGTTTCAAAAGTTACAAGGAACTGGGGGAGCTTCCTCTGGACAGCATGGATGATAGGCTTGTGCCGACTGGTGCTCGGAGTTTTTCCTATACCGATTTTAATATCATAACTAAAACCTTATGTTATGTTGTATTATATTATGCAGGGAAGAATATATCAATCAATTTATTTATATCTGTACCCACTTATTTTGTACAGCATCGCAGGAGAGTGGAGGCTTACAAAAAAAACAACAATATATTTCAAATATATCATATTATACTTGGTATTGGCAGACACTCAATATTAAAGGATCAGAAGATAAAAAAATGTAATCAGGATATGTCTACTTGTAACTAACTCAAAAGAATTTCAGAGAAGAAATGTTAATAACAGCTACTTCACTTAAACACTAGCTTTGGACCACCTTGAAGCCCCGTTCAGTAATCCCTTCATGATAAAAGAGACTAAAAATATAGTACATATGGAGGAGTTCAACTGGGCTATATTAAATAAAGCCATACTTAGAAAAAGATCAATCCATAAAGCAGGGATTTAATAAAACATATTTATGTTGTGAATGAATGTTTTTGCCATGGCAAATGTTGTATCTGTATGCACCCAGGCTCAGAGGCCATTTTGGATACACTGAAAGACTCAAATTGCGAAAATGAAGAGGCCGTCTAGGATGTCCACTTGAGCCAATCAAAGTTCAAGAGGCCTCCTGTCTAGAGCTTCTTGACTGTTATGAAGAAGCACTGGCACATTAAGGCCACCGCAGGCGCCTGCATTGATATAATTTCCTCATATTCTGTTGTGTACCAATAGGTTCATCTGTGGAGAGCCGCTCTGCAAATGAGATTTATTTACTTGCTTGTTTGGGATGATCAGTTTAATATTTACTGGTGTGTGGAACCATCCTTGGTATATAAATGAGATGATTAAGGCCGCAGGGCTTCCCCGCTCAGGGAGCTGAACAGCCGCCTCCGAACACAGCGGTGCCTCCACTGTGAGACCAAACTTCAACACACATCGTGTGCTTATCAGCTGGCATCTTCTCACATATTTTTCTCTGTGAGTCTGCATAAAGACACAGTCATTTCCGACTGAGAATACGGCAGCCTGCAGCCAAACCACCAATTAATGAACCTGCAGATGACAAGAACTATTTGGATTGATGGAATAATCCACTCCTTTCGTGTTTGTGTTTTTATGTGTAAATCTATAAGGACAGATAGAGAAAAGAGGGAAAAAAACAAAAAACAAACAAAACCTTTAAAATCAATAACAACAGCTTCACTGAATGTGTTGTGTCTGTCGAAGAAAATTATGAAAAATAGAGGTTCAATTAATAGCCGTCATTTACTGCTGGTTTATCTCTGTTAGTGCTCATCTTGGGATCAAAAAGGTGCCAGTGCTCCGCACCAGTGGGACTGCTTCCTAGACGGAGTGGTTTGTTTATTTTCATCTGTATGACTATGACATTAAAATTGGTTACTGAAAGTGGAGTATGAATGTTAGTTGACGTGTACATAAATAAAGATTATCAAAGAAAGGTTCCTTCCTTTACACAACAGCTATTAAGTTCTTGAAAGGTTCATCAACTCACACCAAGACAATCCAGAGAGAAAGAGAAAAGAGAGAGAAAAAATATGTATTTTGACTTTTGAATTGTCCCTTTAAAAACAAACAAACAAATAAAACCCTTTTGTTTCTTCCCTTCTGTTAAACTCAAACATGTCTGAGCATGACTTGAAAGTCTAAAAGACACTGGTTTTGGAGATACATTGTGGTATAAAGGTTTCATATCTTTACAGAAATCATTTAAATGTCTAACTGTGTAATGGCTGAAAAAAGTAATTGCAGAACAGAACAGACAAAAGTAGCTCAACAAGCCTGCAGTGAAAAGTGCTGTAGGACTTGTATAATAGCTACATCTCTAACATGAAAGTTTCTATTCTCATCCAACTCCCCTTAATTCATTATTTTAATTTCCCTTAAACAATACATCTGACTCAAGGCTCTTTCCAATCTTGTTTCAATTAAGGTTGACATGTTCAGACAAGATGCTGAGGTGCAACAGCAGCAAAAGGGGGGGAAAAAAGAAAAACAACCGCACATCTTCCCTAAAATGGCTGCTCCTGTATCCCTCGCAGGGAAACATTATTCCTAATAAAACTCTTTAATAAATACTTGAGGTCCTTGGAGAGTTCCTTGAACCTGAAAGGAAACACTGTCTATACCCAGGAGCAAAGAAGGCCATTACAGCTTGTAGTGGAAGATTTAATAGGTGTCATAATTTATCATGTAAACCGAAAAGTGTTTCTTAATTAAGTGCGCGCGTTAATGAATTTTTTAATTTGATCCCTGTAAGTACTTCGCCATGCTAATTGCAATATTCCACACATTAGTTATCGGCTATTGCCCTTGGCTATTTGCTGTCGTGAGAAGGGAGCCCCTTTTCCCCTCAGCCTAAGTTCATTAACAGAGCCTGAACCTCCAGCCCAAACTACAGACGCAGCATTGTGAGTCTGAAAAATGTGGATCTCACGTTCCGGTCAACAAACAGATACTGATTGAACTGACAGTGATTAGATTTAGTGATGTAAATGTTTCTTGTATTGAGAAAGTCCAATCACTTGTACATGCTTTAGTAGTTTGAGCATCTGTTAGCTCATACCACCACATCCCTGCACCTCAGACTGATATTGTGCATGAGAGTAATCACTGAGTGAGCTATTTAAATTGACTAATGCGAGCCGGGCTCAGTCTTGATGACTGCCTTTGTATCCAAAGTCTCGCTATCGCTGGTGGCAGCCTCATATTGTTCAGTGCAATTAATCTGTTTGAGAAACATAATAATGGAGTTGCCAACTGCTGCCCGCGCTAGTATTTTATTAATCAACCGCAATTAGGCAGTGTCGCTATGTCCTTAGGATGACTTTTCATTCACTTGCAAGGGAAAACAGCGCGCCAAACACAACAGCGCACTGCTACAGAGATCACAGATGGGCTCAGTAGCAACAATGTGGGGAAATTATCATCAGCCACTAACCAAATGCTAGTGCCTTTTGGATGTGGTTGTTAAGTTTGTCTACTTCATCAGTGTCTTCAGCAAATAAAACGCCATTTTGAGGCTGACTTACACACTAAAACTCCCTCTGGCTGCTCCGTTCTGGAAAGTATATCGTTACTACTGTCGCCTGCTGATGAAACAGCTTTGCATCCCAGACTGCAGTCTAACAATTCATAACAGCTTACAAACATGGACGG
The DNA here is from genome assembly GCF_040436345.1 of Pagrus major. Lineage (NCBI taxonomy): Eukaryota > Metazoa > Chordata > Actinopteri > Spariformes > Sparidae > Pagrus > Pagrus major. Next base: position 17,355,123 of record NC_133219.1, read on the forward strand.
ATTATACAATAAAGCACCCCTGGGCATAGGCACCTTAAAGCCCCCTGCCATGTTTGGCAGACAAGTGACACTGTTGAAGAAGTTTATAATGATGAAGTTGGAGTAGGATTTTTTTCGGTTATTTTCAAAATTTAGCTTGCTCTCACTGGTTTCTACAGTCTTAGCAACCCCAGCTTATGTATATAAAAGGTCAAAGATTTGTCTTTGTCTTTAAATGGCTTCTTTTGTCTAATCAACAGTCCAAGATCAAAAGTCTCTCAAAGAAAAGCAGCAAACTCTTACATTAAAGAAGCTAGAATATACAAACATTTGACATTTTTGCCTGAAAAATAAATTGATCAAAACAGAAAAAACAGATGGCATTCATTTTCTTATGATTGATTAATCGACTAATCATTGCAGCTCTAATGCACACTGAATCAGACCTTCCGAGTGACCCTACACTTATAATATTCTGCACAATGCTGCAGTGACTTTCTCCTCCCTTCAACCCCTTGCAGTACAGTCACGGTTAAGATGGATTTGCTAAGCTCTTTAATTTAGCCAAAGCCAAAGGAACACAAGGCCATTAACACAAATGTTATCCTCAAACTCCGCCCTCTTTGTGTCATGACATTCAAGCGTAATGGAGAACTCAGCAAAGACAAGCGCTTCCCCATAAATGTTTCATGAAGTAATTCCACCCATATGAAGAAACTCAGAAAAAAATCTGTTGACATTATCCCGCCGTTGTTGTCGGAGCATCTGCAGAGGAAATGTATTTAATATTCACGGGCCGTCTTACACTCTGACATTAGCCGAGGAAGATAATCCCTCAAAGATTAAATTAAATGTAGGCTGGAGTGTTTAGTGCTGCTATTGTTTTCATTAGTGCAAAAAGGAATTGTGCTCGCTGCGAATGATATTAAATCGTGCTGCTGGGCGAGCACTTGACATCCATACTCCCCCACCCCTCTGATAAAACATAATGTAATTCAGGGTCCATAATCTCCAAGCAGCAGGTTAGCATTATAGTTTTTAACTACACTTAGCGGTTACTAAATATGCATTTGTGGTATTAAAATAAATCTCCTGTTGAGATAAAAGCAGAAGGTGCACTACACTCCCTGCCTGCTTCGAGCCATTTGTTCATCTTCACTTCATGAGGTGAACGACGCTGGATTGTGAGGATGATAATAATGCAACATTTTACTATTTACTCATGTAATCAGATGTTCTCTGTTGCAAGGGCTTTTTGAGGAAATGTCAACAGGTTGCATGGAAGCAACATCTGCGAATGTTGATTAATTATGGTTTGACAGATGTTACTGAATGTCTGCCGAGTCTGGGGTTTGAGAAAACAGTAGAAAGCCTCGTCCAATCCTGTTATACACACTGAACAAGTGGGGTTATATTCGGACATCAAGCACAACTTTGTTAAGCACTTGCTAGCAAAGAAACTTCTCTTACAGTTCCCTGCAGAGAGTTTACATATGGTATCTTCATATTATTTCATTACATATGCAGATTAAAATTAAACACCATCATCCCCTATGAAAAATAAGGGTCATTTAAGCAGAAAGAAGCCAGAAGTAGGACAAAACAGAAACCAAAAGAGCAAACAAGGTTGTATGAATAAAAATCTAAAAGCAGTATGATTTATGCTATCAACAAAGATGCCAGAAATTCAAACAAAAAATATTTCAGCAAACACAGGATGTTCAGAATTTTAAGAGTAGGCCCAGTAAAACATTTGCAAATTTGAAGGTTTTAAAAATGATACAATCATGTTAAAAATAATAAATGTAGAGGCATATTTGACATTTTATGGAAGGTGAAAGTTTAACTCCAGTGTGAAGTTGCATTTAAGAGTTGTAACACATAATTTGCTTCAACATCCCTGGTTTTCATGCAAATTTGAAAGATGCTGAAGAAGAGGGTTTGTGAGAGGATAACCAAAAGGCTCCCTATGGAATTTTTATAAAGCCACAAAACAACGACTAGGGCATATTTGCATTATAAAAACAGACCCAAAATCATGTCCTTCCCTTCTTTCTGAAGAATCTCACTGAAGAGTATCTTCAGGGGACACAGAGCGACTTGATTGACATCTGTGAGAATGCTCAAAGTGCTGCACTGCATGCCAGTTTCAAGGTGAGCTTTGATAATTTGTCTCTAACTTGTCATGTCACTGAATTTAGAAGGAGGCAAAGTGATCCCAGCAGGTCAGAGCAGGTAGGTAATTGACTGCAATGACATTTTTAAAAGCATGTTTTCAGTTTAGAAGTTTGATTGTTCACTTATTTCATTGTTTCTGTGTCTCATACTGCTGGTTTGGTTTAATCATTTAGGATACAGGGAGCACTTTAAAAGTCAGCAACACACTTTTTCACAAGCACAACTCCCTACTGTCTCCAACATTTACTGTTCAGCTCAGTATAAAACTGGGTAACCTTGTGCTTTTGTCTGAGTTTGCCACACAGTGCAGTTATGAATTAAGATTAATCTAGTTTTGCTGACAAGTGCAAAGAAGTAGCTGAGACAAGATAGCAGCAAACATACGCCCAGGGTAAATATACTGTTCCCTATGTAAGTATGATATTTGCCAACATTAGCTAGTTAGCTCAATGCTAAAACTCAAACTTATCTAAATTGTTTTGATACTTTTATGTTTTTTTGATTTGTTCATACCTTAATGGCATCTGCTTCTTTATATTTAATGGCTATTTTTCTTGTAAAAAGTTTGAAAATTGTATTTGATACTTTAATCTTCTCTTCGATGACACAATGCTGATTGGACATGAAGTTGCAATCTTGTTGTCAAAAAAATGACTTGGAAAACGTTGTGGAGAGGTTTTCTGTTTTTTTCCACCTATCTTGATTGATATAAATGGCCTGGACAAAATAACAGAAACACCTGTCAGTATAACGTAATACGATTCAACAGCATCACAGACTCCAGGCTAACATTATAACTGAAGGTAGGATTTACTGCAGGAGTGTTGTGTTAGACTGCATCGGTCTTAATAAGTGTAGCTAATGAACAGGCAACCCTGTGAATACATACTTGAAAATTAGGATCAATTCCATGTTACCATAACAAGTGCAGAGTTTCAATCTCACATCCATAAACTTGGCTTTGAAAAGTGGGGCCAAACTCCTGTGGCCCCTCTTTTTCAGCCAAACACAGTGCCTTTACATTTTCTCATCAAAAACCTTCTAGGGGACACTCACTTCACTTTGAGTTGGTCAACTGTGAGTCCTGCTGGGGCACTGGATAGTCCACCCCTGCACCAGGGTTGGCCTCTGTCACCTCAGGATCCCTGACACAGTGGGCTGCCCCCTCTGTCAGCCTGGCGTGGCTGATCAAGCTGTTCTAACAACTGGAAGACATCACAAGTTAAACACTCATTATTTTAATTTGATGCTAATCATGTGTTAATGAGACTAATCCTCGCAATGATTCAGGTAATTTGCTTAATGGCTCCAGTCCAGATTACAGCAATCAGTCACGTTTGATAAGACGTCTGTTGAGGGGCAGGGGGGAAAACTCGGTGGAGGAGATGAGGACAGGGAACAGGTGAAGGCCAGCAGGCCTCTGGGACATTGAAGACATGCTAGTTCACCAACCCTCTCACCTTTGAGTCGCTGATGTCTCTCTGTATGATATTATACCTTGTTACAACCCAGAAGACACTAGGCGTAAGGGAGGTAACATAACGTGGGTGTAATCAGGCATTTACTGCCATTTATTGTTGAGAAGATGATGATTATAGGTTTACAAACTTAGACATCAAATACAAAATGACATAACTACAGAGCAATGGAGCCCAAACAAAGGAAAAGGATGGAGCCAAATCAATGAAACAAATATAACAAGATTACCTTATATCAAGTTAAACAGAACATGACTCACTACAATTATCTTACCTGTTAAAATAAAACACAGAAGAGACAACGACCCCACCACCTCTCTGACAGATTCTATGTTTAATTCTCAAAATATCTGAAAACGCTGATCAAACTTAGCAAATCAGCAAGTGCCTCTATGAGTTAACAAGAAGTTTATCGCTCTACATGCTATTCACTGTTCCCACCAGCTAACAAGTGGCACAATTCATTAAATGAAATGCACATGACAGTCCTGGTATATCAATTCCTTATGTTAACTTGCTATTGAAGTCCATCCACTGCCCCTAATGTTCATCATTAAGACAATTATGTACGCTCACATCATTGAGAAAATGCAACTGATTGACTGCAGCAAGACTGTGATGCTATAAGAAGTTGCTTACAACTTCACTGGCAAAATGTATTTTTACATTTAAAACATCTTTCAGGCATAAATCAGTTCTGAAGTCAGAATAATCACAATGCTTGAGTTAAGATTAATTGGCAAAGCGCCAAGCCGATATTTCAGAGTTAGCTATACAGGCTAACTTTTATTGCCAACAACTTAACAAATACGCTTATAAAAAAAGATGGCAATGCCTTATTCCCATTCATACATGGTATGAAGTGATGCTGGAGGGTATTTTAGTGAGCCACCGCTAACTAGTTGTCTTACAGTACAGAAGCAGCTACTTGCTAGTTTGGCTAGTCTGAAGCTGAGCTAGCCAAGTAAGGTTTAGATACTGAGGTTAGCAAGTCTAACAAACCTAGACAGGCTAACTAGCTAAATATTTGTGTTTGGCTGGATAAAATGTGTTCAGTTAGTTGCTATAACATTAGCTTCATAATATAAGTCTGTTCTCATCTTACCCCTTGACTTTTTTCTCGGCTTTAGTCCAGGTATAAGATAGGCTAACACACTGGTGTGGCTGGAGCTTCAAGTAGATTCAAGCTAATAACACAGGGTTTAGCACGTAGAGGGGGCGGGACCTATTCATTTAAGTGACAAGGACAACTTCCTACAAAAGAAAAGAGAAAAAAAAGCTTTACGTTTTTTTTTAAATTATTTTATAAATTCTTAATGTTTAGTTTAATTCAGTTGTTAGTCTCCGCAACAATGTTCAACAATTCAGCAAAAAGAAGGAATATTTTTGGCCTGTTTGCTTGATTGACAGGTGTCTCATCCTATGACAGCTGTAGTTGCTGCTTCCTCACCCTGCTCCAGCCACACCTAAAAACACCAGTTAATTGAAAGGGTGGAGTATGGAGAGTGCATGTTAGGTGTGTGTTTGCTTGATTACCAGTGCTCTCAGCCAATGATAGTATAAGGCTTGCTCAACCCACCGTAGCACAACCGTATGTCCCCCAATTATGAGTTTCTGGCTCCAAAAATATAAATTCGGGTCCATTTTAGCTGTCGAAAAGTGGTCATTCCTCTTTCTGAGGGTTCACACAAAAAATAAAAATCAATGGCAATTTAAATTCACAGTATCAATTGCAAAAGAATGGTATGTGGACTTTTATATACGCTTTTCCAGTCTACTGACCACTCAAAGCGCTATACAACTCTTGTCACACACACATTCATATACTGATGGCAGAGGCTGCCATGCAAGGTGCCGACCTGCTCATCATTAGTAATTTGGGGTTCAGTATCTTGCCCAAGGACACTTCGACATGCAACCAGGGGATCCCAGAATTGAACCACCGACCTTCTGATTAGTGGACGACCTGCTCTTCCTCCTTAGCCATAGAAAATAATAAAAAGAAATGTAAAATTATTACACATTTGAAAAGATTGATTATAAAAACTTATGAAGAAATTATTTGAAAGAGGACTGCTGAGCTGGATAGTGAGGTGTGAAATCATTCAATAGCAAAAAAATAAATAAAATAATAATAATAAACCCTAGGCCTCTCAGAATTACAGATGGACCCCTGGTGGGAAGACACATTGTCGTGCAGATCAGTCCATCCTGAGAGGAGGAGCGAATGAGTGAGCTCTCTTCCCGACTCAGATCAAGCAGGGGATGCTACGCCCCTGACAAATGGCTACAGCATAATGACCTGTGAGTGCTAACAAATATAAATCGTTTTCTCTTGCATTTTTACTGTCGTCAAAACAAATGCTCATTAGCCTTTTATGAGGGATTGTGTGAATAATAAATAGATCCTAATTACCCCCTATCACAAATGCAAATGTGTGAATTAAAAGCAACGGGTAGTAAAACAATAGAGCTTCTGTTCCGGCCTAATATTATATGTACAGTTACTGAGTTATTGAGCAATTAATGGTTTGAATTAATTTTTGTGCCCAGTTGTTTTACATTATTGTATCCACTGATTGATCTTTAATCCATCCTGTTCCCATTGAGTTATTTTCTATTCAAATTATTCTAAAATGTTATTTTTATTTCTAGAATTTCTGCCTAAGATGATTATTAAAGCATTTCCTATTGCTCTGACCTTTGACCTTCTTACGATTAATATAATAATGTTTTCAGTTTTGCAGTAAATTTAGATAATGAGTTATGTGCCCACCTCACCCTACCCTAAATATCAACCACATCTATTTGCATATTGTTCACCAAACAAACAAACAGCATTAGACAGCATTATTATGGCGGAGGCTTTAAAACAATGGCACTTAGTCAAATCGCTGTCACATTTCTCAGAAGGGCATTTGTCACCTAAATCAGAGGATAACCTATATTTTACACACTAATCTGAGCTAAAGCATGTCAGATGCCTTTACAGGGGCCTCGGTTCCATTGTTCAGGCTGAGGACTTATCCGTGTTTCACATGCTGTGTGACAATGGACTTATGAGTCAGCCCAGTGGGCCTCCGCAGCTTCTGACCGCACAGTCACCAGGTTCTTTACAATGACAGTTCAAGCTGTTTTAATGCACCCAACCACACCTTCTGCTGATGCCTCGTACCACAGCTGAGTTAAAGTTAATTTTATCCTTTTATTATTGATCATGTGAGCTTGCCTAACATTGTTACTCACACAGATTGAAGGATGCAGAAATAATGAAAATAAAATTGGCATTATGAGATAAGAGATTGACCTCACAGAAAGATAGAAGAGTCGTTATTGTCCCAGAGACATGATGTTTCAGCTGCTTGTTTAGTAGTTTGCTCTAGTTTCTAACAGTATCATATATATTCTGCATCTTCTTGTCCCCAAATTTAATTTAAGCTATATGAGAAAAACCCAAGACTTCATGTTATTTTCATGGCTGCACTATTTCATCATATGGATATATTCTTATTCATTCATCCACGTTTTCCCAAAATTCATCTTATATTTTAACATTACCTTACATATTTGGAAACTCTTGGGCCTCCTCTACAATTAAAAAATAGGTTCTGCAGGTTTGGACAATGTTTGACTGCACGTCATGACTTTATGTTGACTGACACTCCAATTGGAGCATGAAAAAGGTTTCAATCAACATTGAAATCATCATCATCAAAGTTCAAACTTGGGTTCAAGCGTCAAATCTATCTGACACTTGACAGCTTTGTTATCAAAGTCTTGACTCGATGAATGGATATTCTATAGCCGTCCTTGTGCATTTTTCATAATGGAACTAAAAACCAATTTTCATTTTTTTATTTAATCAGCATCTAAGTGTGATGAAAATGTGTTGGGGCGAAAATAAAACCTCTTTGATTGAGGTGATAAATGCTGAAGCTATAAGGTACTTTAGATTAAAGCTGGTTCAAATTCCCTCAGAGATGACGGGGGTGACTGACACGCAGCAACCCCCACTGTCACGCAGCTTACGCTTTGTCCTACAACAAAAAGCGCTTTCTCTTACACTTAAACTCATCATGGGGATTACAAAAAAAGGTAGCTCACCACAGCGCCATCCATTTCTGTTATTGTTTGTCAGGCAGCTGCATGTGGATTTAGCAGCTCCCAGCTCAACTTTAACTATGTATGGATTAGATCTTCCTGATCCATTAGATGGATTATGATTATTACACTGTCCCAATATCAGTTCAGTTGTCACACCCCAATACTTGAGGGTTATGACATATGGGTAAATTATTTATGTAATGGGCAGACATGATGTCACTGATATAATGTGCAGGACAGACGACATCCAACTTTTTCATCAGGCCCAAAAGGAAAGCCAAACACTCCAACAGTTTCACACATGAAGTTTAATTTGCTCCTCCTGTGGATTATACTGTGGAAAAGAAGTTGCACAGTGTCTTCTGTTGCTCTCGAGGGTGTTTTCTAAAGTCTAAAATGATGATAATAATAACCCTAGTGATGTAATCAGAGTTATCACGGCTTGGGCATGGAGACTACTGACAAAAAGTCTGACCTGAGTCATTGAGTTTATGAGACATAGGTAGGGGCAGGGGAAGCCTAATGAAAGAATTTACTTCAGAAGGATAAGTTAAAGTTGTTGTTGTTGATTGCCAGTTAAAGTAAAAGTAAACATAACATGTGAAAATATACTTTGGTAAAAGGGAAAGTGAACTCCACAAATAGTATTTGAGTAAAAGCACCTACAGTATCTGATATTCAGTGTTGCAAAAAGTACTCCAAACCCATATTTGAGTAAAAGTAAAGATATCGTGTGTAAATCTAAATACAAAAAATCTCTCTAAAGCAGCATGGAATGCAAGTTAACTAGTAACTAAAGTTGTCAAATAAATGTAGTTGAGTAAAGAGTACAATATTTGCCTTCAAAATGTGGTGGAATGGAAGTATAAGTAGCAGAAATTGGAGATATTCAAGTTAAGCACAATTACCTCAAAACTATACTTAAGTACAGTACTTGAGTAAATGTTCTTATTACATTCCATCACGCTGATATTAATGTACTTCAGCATCCAAAACAATTTTCTGGCAAGTAGAAAAAGGATAAGTAATAGCAAATTGTACATATATTTACATGTAGCCTATGTGTATGTATACTGTATATTATGGGTCGAACCGATTGGCCTGGCTGATTATTGGAGCTGATATTCAGCTTTTTTAATCCAATTGTGGATTGAAAATAATTAATACAGAAACGTCTAAAAAGCATAAAGCAGAAAATCTAAATCTAAATCTGTAAGTCAAAATTGTACTTAAAGGTGCAATATGTAAGGTTTTTTCATTGAAAACAGTCAGCAATTAAATTATCCACAGAATGTGAAGAAATAACAGTACTGACATTATGATGTCTATGTACAGTATTGTGTTGCGAAGATACCTACTGAAGCTAACATGCTAACCAGCTAGCGTCCTGGTCCAAATAAGCACCAACACTCCCCCAGTGCTCCAAACTCACAGTCCAGACTGCTAGCTGCATGGCTAACTGAGCTAACAGTACTTGAGTAAATATACTTACTTAGGTACATTCCATCACTGAATTCAGAAGCTACATACATAGAGAAAATAAAACATAAACAAAGGTGAAAAATTTGCTGTAAGAAGAAGGTAAGAAGGTAAGAAATAGAGATTTCACATTTACTGTGTAACAGCAAAACCTACTTTAGGTAAGTAGAAGGGACAAAAGAGAATGTTTCCCCAACTATCAGTGCCAAAAGTGAGTAGTTAGTTTTTAAACAGAATATAGCCCTCAAATAATGGTTGGTTACCTTTAGTGGCACAGAACTAACATCCCCCCTGTAGTTAAACCCCAAAGGCTGAGAGGCAGAAAAACATTCCCCTCAGAAACGATCCTCTTGTTGTGAATCTGACACAGCTCCCTTCACAGGTCTCTGCAGGAAATGCTCTGAAGCGTCTGCCTCTCTGATCACTGGCCTGATTAATAGGGGGCTGAATTGGAAATTTAATTGGATGTGGTTACAATTATAAAGCCATGCTCTCCCCGGAGCGGCAGCTATGACTGTCGGACGGCGCCGACGGGTGAACAAGATATCAGCGGGGGAAACATGTTCTGTCATACCACCCCCACGTTATTCCAATAGAGAGGGATCTGAGGTGTGTCAGATCGGTGTCGCCCACAGTGGAGCTGTAAAAACACCCAGACTGCTCTCATGGTGGCAGCCGTTGACCCCTGTGACGGTCTCCGCTGAATGGTCAATTTATCATTAACGGCTGGCGTGGTGCAGTTTTGCACATGTGGTGTAAATTCTTACAACATGCAGAAACAACACTTTTCTTCAGTTTTACTTCTCTAAAAAACACAAAATCCTCTTCTTCCAGCACAGTTAAACACATCACACCTGGGAGCAGCATAGCTACACAACACAGAGTTTAATAGTGAGCCACTGAGCTGCTTCATTGGAGCAGTTAGGTGCTGGGAGCCTCACCACTGACCGATGTGCACGCTCTCTCCCTCTCTGCATCATTTTCTCTCCCTCAACATTTCTTCAGCTCTGAGTATATTTGATCCATCCACTCAAATTTTCCGACCGATAAACCCTCTCAGAAATCACCCTCTCGTTTGCTCACATGACCCCTCTCTGCAGTTGCAACCCCCCCTTTAGGCCTCCGGAGGTTGAGAGAGCCCTCTTTTGGTGGGAGTCAGTATTACACCACCACTGTACCACCACAGTCAAATCTCATCAGTGAAATGAAAAGGGCTCTGTCACAACCCCGGGATCATTCCACCCCAGTCCTGGCACAACCATGTGTGCTGTTAGCCCAGCATACATTATAATCCCTGACATATGTAAGATCTGTGTCATGTTTTTTTTTTTTCCATAAGCTAAAAAACTTAAAGAGGATGAATTTGAAGCACCTATAAGCTGCTTTTAGCAGTCTGTAGCAGCAGCAGCAGCAGACATACTGACAAATGAAAATGGAGCAATTATTAGATTGAGGACAAGAAGTAGTGGTTGTGAACCATTGTCCATGTTGGGCTGGATATCTATCATTGCATTACACCCCAGAGAGTGAAAGGACGTCAAGGAAATTGTAAAAGCTCCTTTAAAAGGAATGATTAAATCTTAAGCATGAGTTTCTGGAATCCTGGACTTTTTCCAGCAGTTATTTGAGGAGATTCTTGTCTTATTTTGAGCCTTTTTGTTTTGTTTTTTAAAATTCAATATATAGTTTTTGAGAGGAACATTAAAGGACAACACAATTTCCCAGCCACCTTTCTAGCTTCCAACAGTGTTCTGGGGACCTTATTTTCATCTGAGAACAGCTTGTTTATTCAGTTATGGAAAATACAAATATTTGTTATGTTTGAGTTATTACCTCATTGATATTGTAAATATAACAGCTTAAGCAAGCTCATGGTTAATCAATTGTGTCTAAGTGTTCAGTCTATAAAGTGTCTGTGAATAAGGAAAAAGGCCCATAACATGTTCCCAGAGCTTATGGTGTAGGTCTTCAAACTGCTTATTTTGTCTGAACAACTGAGAAGAGAATCCAAAAGGAGTTAGTTCATAATAACATGAGACAGAGAAAAGCTGCACATGTTCACATTGGAAAATCTCAAATCTACAAATGTTGAGACATTTTAATTTGAGAAATGACTGAAAACAAGTACACAGTTTCCTGCCCTTTATTAATTTGATAGTCATTTACACATTATTTGTTTTAGTCCTATCACATTCCTAATTAGTTCACAGCTAATATAAACAGGCATCTGCAGCATCATCATGCTGCAATTTTAAAGAACACCTTTAAGTGCGTTTACAGGTCTTGGGAAGTACTACTGCATAAGTGGAAAAAAAAATAGTATAAAGTCTTTTGTGGCTCCAGAGGAAGCTGCATGTAATCTAACTAATTGCCTCCAGTGATGTCACTCAGTGGCTACGCTGCATTGTGGGTAATGTGGTGCCAGGTTTAGAAAAGGAAGAAGAAGTTGTGGAATAAAAAGGTGATATTTCTGGTTCCACTGTATCGATTTGGATCATTTGTTTTTTAACTGTCCATAGTGAGTCCAGCAGTGTTATAGGAGTGCAATATTAGAGCAGTGGACTACTTTTCAAAACCTGCTTCCTACATTGCCCACAATGCAACTTTGTCACTAAATGACATCACTGGAGGCAGTTAATTAGATTACATGCAGCTTCCTTTGGAGCCTCAAAACGCTTTATACTACTTTTTCACATGTGCAGTTGTACTCCCCAAGACCTGTAAACACACTTTAATGTGCAATAATGGTGGCGTTACCCTTTAATTAAATATTATATATTTAACAAAATGGAAAAAAAGAAACCTCAAAGCTATCTCTTATCAGATTTTAGCTCAGATCAATACACAAAATTTAATTGTACACTATTTAAACATTTCTTTAAAGGAACCCCAGTGCATTTATTGGAGCTAAGATATGCATGCGTTGATCCTTCTGCTTCTACGACACCATTAATAACATTATGTTTATGTGGCGGGGGCTCCCCCTCCATATGGCCAGAGAGAAGCTTCAATGTCAGTCAGCACAACACGAGGCTGAAGCAACAGTGTGTGTTGCAGTGTTTACATTCACGTGGACGCATGTGTGCCCGTATGTCTGCATATGCATTGTCAAGTGACTTCTCTGACTGGGCTCATGGCTAGTTATTCATCTGTGCTGATCTCTCTCTCTCTCTCTCTCTCTCTGTTCTCTCTCTCTCTCTCTCTCCTGTCCTCAATGAATGTCTCTGTCTCTCGCCCCTCCACCCCGCTCTCTGTTGACATGCCAAGTTGATAAAGAGAACGTTTCATTTCATTCCCCGGCAACGGCACCATGGCTGCCCTGCATGAGCGGCTTGTTCGTTAGAGCGTACGACAAGCGAGGAAGATCCTCGAGCGGCCGGCGCTGCAACGCACAAAGTGAGATACAAAACAAATGGGCCAAGAACAGAAAGAGAGGGCGAGAGAGAGAAAGACAGAGAGAAAGAGAGAGAGAGAGAGAGAGCAGGAACCAAACATATGTGTGCGTTGGAAAGTCATGTCCTATTTAAGTGACTATTATTAGAGTGGGTCACCATCTGCAAGTCTAGATAAAGCAAAATGGGGGAGGGGGGAGGTGACTCTGCGGAAGATTAAACTGCAAAACAAACAAACATATTAGCACATGCTAATGTTAGCTTGTTAGCAGACGAGATGAAGTCTAACATATGTCCTGCAATGACTCTTGCAGGGAGTTTTGTCATGCATTTATCATGCACGTATTACGTATGTCTCATATACGTTTTTTCTTGGAAATTAGAAAGGGTAGGCTTTGGTTAGTTCCAATATAAGTTAACCCTGATGACATCACTATAACATCAATGCTGGTCATTTTGTTAGGCTTGATGAAGCTCCTTCGGGGCTACATCATGCACTGAACAAGGGCTGAGTAGCGCTTACGATGAGCAAACGATCCCCATGTGTAAATTCGGTGGAGTGTCCCTTTAAAGAGGCACTATGTATTTTTTGCAGAAAAAATTCAAACTCAGAATTTTAATATTCACAGCATTTATGAGGTAATGACACAAACTCAAGTATTTATTTTTCTTATCCCACTTTGTATCTGAAAAACTAAAAAGTATATCAAAGCACAAATGTAAACTTTTTTGTCTTATTATATTTATATTTCATATATATTGATTTACTGCTGACATGAAAATGTGTTCTTTCCTGAATATTCTGCCGTAGACACAAAATGCATCAGAAAAACTCAAATATGTGTATTTTCTCCCCAACTGCATCTCTCGGGCACGGAGTCAGAGTGCAGCAGCAGTCGAGCATCGCTGCATTAAGAAGTCAGACCTCTGCAGTCGCTCCAGTGTGCAGCTAATCGGAGTGGGTATGTTGTTCTCAGAGCTAATGTCACCTTGCTATGAAGGCACATATTGCGCAGTGTGAGAGCAACTGCTTTTCAGCCCACACAAACAAAACAGATGTTGCGGGTGTCAGGGGTCGGTGTGCAAGCTGCACAGGCCTTAATCAACTATTTAAACAGCTGAGAGCTAATGACGTCATTACAAACACAGATTTACAGGCACTTTCAGCTCCCTCTGGTGCGACTGGACACATTTTCATTTTAATTCATCTCGTTATTTCTGCAGCTAGATATTTACTTGTGCATCATGCACACAGTGTGGTTATGTTTATGTGCATACAGCCACAACCTATCCACTGTGTAAGCTCCTGTTGGGTTTGTGGTAATCACTCATGATGTGTCAGCAACTATTAACCAGGTCAGACGGTCAACTCCTCGTAAACCTGTTTTGTTTGTGTTATATGTGTTTAGGATTCCTCCAGTTCAGGAACATTTTTCCCTACGTAATGAACACAACTGTCAAGACAGCAATTAACAGATCTAAGAGTTACTGAAGAAAAAATAACATAGCAAGCTAAAGACAAGAATTGTAAGACAAGAAAGAAGAACACTCAAGTTGTACGGTGCCTTGGATAAAAGCATCCATCAAACAGAATATGCTATATTAGAGACAGCAAGCTGTGTTGCATCTCAGCATTTAAATATCACAAGTATTCTTTCATTTTCTATGAGGGAGACATTTTGTGCCACATTTAGCTCCAAAGCCACTCATTTCTAATAAAAACACATCTCATCAACCAAAGGTGTCATCTTTCCGTCGGTCCCGTTGGCTTTTATTTATTCACAAGCAGAATATGTACTTCTTTCCTTTTGTTTTAGTTCAATCATTAAACCTGCATTACCTGATTTTTTTTTTATCCCATTTGGGGGCATGGTGCACTTGTTAGCAAACATCTAGCAGACATGGAGCAACATTAGCATTCATTATAAATCATGTTTGGGTCTACCTGATGAATTTAAATCAAATATAGTCCACATTGCTAATGTCTTTATTTTGTTCTCCTATGCAGGTAGTGTACAGTTGTTGTCTTTTTTTTTTTTTTTTTTACCTTACTTTACTTCAAAAAGCTGCCTGTCATGTCCAGCACTGACACTAATGAGAGCGCATAAGAATGAACCAACCCTTACAATAAATGTTATATGTGAAATTTGCCTATTCACACGTGAATACCATGCAAATGCACATGCACTTGCACATCTAAATTATTTTTATATGCGAACTGGGTATTTATACAAGTGATTGGCTTTTTTCACATATAAATGAAATTGTACGCATGTGAAATTCACATTTTCAAATGCCAGTTACACCCATTCATATGTGATTGTCTTTCAAAAACTGTTTTACAGATGATTCACTGTTTTCACATACGAAAACTTTACATGTGAAAACGAAATAAAGCTGCATGTAAACTGAACTGAACTGAAACTGAAGTGTCTGGATTTTATTCACATATGAATGAAAATTTTCACATAAGAAATTTACATGTGAATTACAAATGTTCATATGTGTCTAGCTTTTGTCACAGGTGGATAAGAATTTCAAAATGCGTAAAAAATTTTAAGTTTAAAGTTTGCGTAAAAAATCCAAAATAATGAACCAAAAATCACTAAAAAGTCAGTTTGTTGGATTCACTGAAGTTCGCCATCCTGTCCGGTCTTTATACTGCAGCTATGATTGAATTCTAAGTGGATCCGGCGAGACAGCCTCTGTTAAAACTCATCACTCTCAGGATGCTCGTAACCCCAGCGTATGCCCCTCCTTCTCCTTGTACCGCCTCAACTTTTACTGTAATTGCACCCTCTTCTCTTTTAAAGCATACCGCTCTGATCCAGACTGCTTACACAGCACTCGTGTACATAGGGCAGGTTGTGCTTCCCTGAGTGTCCCACCGCAACCTCAAACAATTAAACAGCAGATCGAGGAGACACACACTCCCATTGGCTGCTACAACGATGATGGCGGCGGCTTCCCGTCTCACTGACTGACAGAACAGTGTGGCGGTGGCGGAGAGGACGTCAGAGAAGCGAGACGGACAGATAGAGAGGAAGGGAGAGGGAAAAAGAGCCTGGGGGTGTTGCAGTCAGTTTGTCAGAGAAACTCAACGGCCACCAGAGCTCCAACCTGCGTCACTTTGAATTCCTGGTCTCGCCACATGATATCCCCCGCTCCCACCCCATCCTGTCCGCCTGGAGATAGAAGATAGTTGCCCTGGCCGTGAAGCAAGGCCGGCTGTAACAACATGTAGGCCCCAGACAAATGATTGATTCCCTCCTAATTCTCTCAAATAGGATGAGGAGGGTGGAGGAGGAGGAATGGGGGGCTGTGGAGACAGAGTGGTGGTGATGGTGGCGGATTCGATGGGTGGGGTTGTAGGAGAAGAAAAGGGGCAAGAGACGATAAGTAGGCCACCCTGTGTCAGGTAAACTTTAGGCCTGTAGCTAACTGGACGTGTCAGGGCGGCTAAATGTTGAGCTGTCGCCTCGGAACAATGGGGTTAAAGATATGGCCTAAAAATCTTATGCTAGCATCACACAGAGAGAGACAAGGAAAGAGGGTGGAAGATACAGTGTGGGAGGAGGGACCATGAGTCATGCAGAGGATTCCTACGTTTCAGCTTTTCCTTTTATAAGTTGAGATGCACACTTAATTGGTTTTGAAACCTAATTTGTAATGCAATTTCTTCATTTATTTTGACATTGTCTTCATGTTAGTCTTTTTCCTGTTTCCTGCCAATTTTACATAGTAGTCAAACCGTGTAATTACAACGTCACGTGATGCAAAAATACTTTTTCCCATAAGCTAGCATTGTGAAAAAGGGCACTGTAAAACTGGGGAAATGGGACACCCAATGCTGTATCCCAATTTCCCTAATTAGATCCGTGGGCCTAACCTACTAGCAACTGATGAATTGTTCTTGTAAATGTCAAACTATGGTGGCGATTGTTGGGTGCAGTTAACCTAAAGTTTGACCTGTTGTTCACAGAAATATCTTGATTTAACAATTATTATTTCCGCAAGTCTACCTACAACTACCAATACAGCTGTGTCCATCCAAGATTCCCACCCTGAGTTGGAGGAAAATGGCTGTCATGTGAATAAGCTTGATTTAGAGGTCTGCAACGAGGGTAATGAAGAACTAGCAGACTTCTTGCTGAAACTTGATAATGCAGATGAATAATGACATTATACATGTAAAAACTAGATGAAGGAAATTATTGTTGGTATGGGATGTATGTCACATAAAGAGATTATTCTGATAACAGCTGGCAAACAGCTGTTTTTCTGTGGCCAGCAGGCTGCAACCAAGCACGTGGAAAATGCACGTTTTCATTCCATTAGAATGAATCAATTCATTTGTTTATTACTTCCTGTAAGTGTATTCAGTACAGATATCATGTTTTGACTAATTAGACCCCACTTTATTAAGTCTGTGAAATACACTGCATTTCACGTCACATTGTTTCACACACACCTGCCAGATGTTAATTGGACACATTAGATTGCTGAAGCATGTAAACACATAGATCATCTTTAACCATCTGCATTTATACCAGGATGACTTACCGCAATTATCAAATAGCTGCACGTCAACAACAAAGTGACTCTCTTATCTATAGAGCATGTTTGAACACCTTAATGGTGTTTAATCTGTTCATCACTTATCAATATGGGATGTCTGAGGGATACAAGCAAGGCGAACTAACCCACTGTACTGCAACGAATGGTTATTGTCAAAACTATGTCATTTCTTTTTGATTTAACGTTCAGTTAATAAAAGGCGATCCATCCCACAGGCTAAGAATCAATAAACACTGATATAAGACGGAGAAAAGCAGCAAATCCTCACATTTAATAGGTTGAACCCAGAGAATGTCTGACATTTCTGATTGTGGCCTAATCATCCAAACTTTAGTTGGTAAACAAAT
Organism: Pagrus major; assembly: GCF_040436345.1. Lineage (NCBI taxonomy): Eukaryota > Metazoa > Chordata > Actinopteri > Spariformes > Sparidae > Pagrus > Pagrus major. The sequence continues at coordinate 17,372,658 of NC_133219.1, forward strand.
TGACTGGTCAATAATTGTTGCACTCCTTTAACTACAAGGGCATTTTTATGTTTCTCTTCCTTCCAGTCAGCAGTCCCTCGCTGTTCTAATAAGTCATGTAAACGTATGGGACAAACAACAGTGATCCAGAGCTCCTCTACAGAGACTGGGCATCTGCCTTCGTTAATCAACGGTCCCTTCCCCCTCCCTGAGTACGAATTGGAATAATGAGTCAATTAATGTGCTAAAACGTCAATGAGAGATAGCAGAGAGAGGGAGAGAGAGAGCGGGGAGGGGAGGGGAACTGGAAAAGACAGTGACAAGAGAGACAGGAGCGCCATGTGAAAAGGAAGGAACTGAAAGGGAAACAGTGTACAGAAGAAATGGGGTGTTGTGCCATTTCATTGATAATTGACTGTTTGTGTGTGTGTGTGTGTGTGTGTGTGTGTGTGTGTGTGTGTGTGTGTGTGTGTGTGTGTGTGTGTGTGTGGCAGTTGTTTGCAGTGTAGCGCTTTGTTTTTTTTTTTTTATCACATCCACAGAGCCACACCGCGGCGTCCATGCATGACTGATGGTCTCGGCTGACACCCGCCTCCCCTGGCCTGTCTGTCTTAAGTGAGGAACCCCCGGGTTTAATTGCAAAGGGCACATTGGAAATGAATCATGGGAGAAAAGAGAGAGAGGGGTGGAGAGAGAACGAGTGTGCGTTAGACAGTGACTATAAAGTGAGCTGGAAAGAGACTCGTTGGGGTTTCACTTTATGTTAACCGGCTCTGCGATGTTTATTTTGGCGCGTCCTGCACACACACACACTGACACACACACACACACACACACACACACACACACACACACACACACACACACACACACTTTTTTATTGACCAAGCTCTGTGTTTTTCTCTATGACACCTGGTTCTACTCCAAGATAATGAATTATTCAGTAAACTCCAAACAACAAACGAAATACTTACGTCCAGTTGTTGATATCCATCCCTGTTTCATACTGGCAGCCAGCCAAGTACTGAAGACAGGAGAACACACAAGATTTGTAAAAGAAAAAACAACCCTTCTCTTAAAACCCAGAAATAGTCTTATGAAGATTTTGTATCGAAAATACAACCAGTGCAGGAATTCACCAAATGGTATGTGTCAGTATTTTAGCCATTTTTGACTGAATTTCTGAACAGACCATACATTTCCTTCAATCACCTTCTCGGCAGTGACACATTATGAGGAGAGTCTTCTGATTCACTTCATCATTTGACGTTACCATTGTGACAAGTGGAAATGAGGCACTAATTGGTCATTTCTGAGACATTTAAACAAGGTGACCAATCAATATGGAAATATAAATGATGGGTGACAGCAGGCAGTTGAGAGAAATGATTGTATCCGGTTTGCATTAACTCTCAACCAACTCACTACACAGGTCTAAAGTAGTCTGAATAAGTCAAGATAGGGTACACACACTCTCACTGTAGTATTAGTGAAAGCTTTAGTGTAAAGGAATGTTTGGATGTACAGTTGATATAACTTACCTCCAGGGAATGTCTAACAATTTAAGGGTACCAAAGACAAAAATATGGATCTTGTATTTTAATTAAATCAGGCAAACACATACAATCTAATGTTAACTTAGGAGGAAAATAAGAATTTTAAGTTGCATTCAAAAGACAGCTTACATCAAGCTTTCAACCACCACAGCTCTCTTTAATCTGTTGGGTTGAAGCGTGATACTGCGTGCCGACACCGGTGCACACATGTGGCATTAAGAGACGCTGGTTTTACAAATTGGCAGTAAGTGTAATTACCCTGCTGCTAATTGCCCCCTGTGAAAGTGGCACTGCCCATGCCATTACAGTCCACAGCCTCTTCAACCTCGCTGATCAATTATTTCCACTCTTGAATAATTAATAACAACTTAATTGTCCGTGTTGCTGGCGAACAGTCAGGGCCTTGACGATGGCAGCAGGAGGATTCTTTATTCACACTCTTGTTGTGCATCATGTTTCACTTTTTGAGTTGTTGTTTTTCATTACGGCTAAACACACAGACGTAAATCAGAGTGTTCACATGGTTATAATCCACAGCCACAGTGACCTGACTGATCAATTATTCAAAGCCATTTGCCTTTGAATCAGTCACTGACACACCGCACGGACGACAGGAGCTTGTACAGCGACTAGGAGAACACCAGGAGGTCCGGGCCCCAGCGGAGCTTCAGGTTCAGACGCCTGCACACTTACTTTCAGCCTGTCACTAGGAGTCACCGACGACCTTTTAATGCTCGCACCCCCCCCACCACCACCCCTCCTGAGGCTAAAGTAAATTAGCATGTGTCTCCGAGGAGCTCCTTTACAAGGCGAGGGTCTTTTAAGATACAGCGTGTCTTATGAACGTGTGAGATTGTAAAATGCAAGTAGAGTCGCTGTAGCGTTCAGAGAGATTCAGGAAGAACAGGCAGGCGGGTGGTGATAGCGACAACACGGCAGGGAGGAAGATAATGACGGGTTAGGAGCACCTGAATGCAGCATCAGTGAGAATCAGTGTTTACAGCGACACACTGAATATCACCACACAGACAGGTGAGAAATTAAAGGGAAAACCTGAACAAATGCAGATGCTGTCACACATGACTGCTCAGTGAATGGTCTGATGAATATGACAATGATGTGAATCACACTGTGGCTTTCACCAAATCTTAGCTCAGTTCAACACCAGTAAACAAGTACAGGAGAAGCCTTCATTTCTAGTTAGATTTTGTCCTTTAAAGAACAACATTTTTATAAATATAGAAATCTTATATCCTTTCTCTCATCAGTTGCTATAACACATTTAACCCATAGCCAGTTCGTGAGAGATTTTTACATTTGCTGCTCTGTGAGATGATGCATTTCAAGTTTGTTTGGAACCAGTAGGAGAAGTGGGTATAGTTTGAGTTGCACCTTGAGTAGATTTGCAAAGTTATACCTCTGTTTGGTAAAACATTGTCATTTCAAGTCATCAATATTTATATACCCATTCTGCTCTGATTGGTCAGCTCAAACATGCCTGACCCAGCACCACTAACAACAATAGAGCAGCTGTGCTAAATCAAATCTTACGTGACAAACTAACCGCTCTGCTGCTTCATGTCGGATAAATGTCACTGAGAATGCTCAGCAAGAATATGACACCACATAGCTTTTTACGCGTGTTTATGAATTTTATACTGAATATAAATAAATAAAATGATTGGCTGCACGGACATCTGTTAGTAGGATAAGTGAACTGCTGGTTTTGGTCTTTTCATTGGATTTGTTCATAAAATAATACTTTCATTCATCTTGCAGGAAAATCCAAACAAAACAAACCCTTCCGACCAGTTCACTGTTCAAACTTTCAGGAAAATCATACAAAACGCACCACTGTCCGTACCCTTTCGGCCTTTATTCGCTCCTTAAATAACGCTTTCTGTGTCATTTCCTTGATTGCATTTAGAACACACACAAACTACTGACTAGCAAGACAGAGAGGCCTTGAAAGCATTTTTCCTCGTCCAGATGTTGGTGACATCTCCCAGGCCATTCAAGCCTCGCACAGACAGACTAAGTCGCCCAGAGACTGCAGTCAGATGGGAAATTACATGAGGAATAAGAGCCAGTTTGTGTGCTTTTCCATGCAGGCTTAAGGGAACAGTGGGGAGGGCGCTTTAATAGACAGTGCGAGAGGTGGTGCGATGGCACTGGATCCATGGCAGCTGTTTCCTTCAATGTTTCATGCTCATAGCCACAGCTGCTCTCCAAATGAGAGTTAATATTGCAGGGGGGCCGTCCACCCTGGGTCGAGCCTTGTCGCATGGTCTGAATGTCAAACTCCACCCAGCAGGGTGACACCGGCTCAAAGGACACACTGTGTGATTTCTCCCCTCTCTCCTCTTTTGCCCTCTCCTCCCTGTTGATGTGTCTTTCTGCCTCATTGGATCTTTTTCCCCCAACTGGACAAGGGTGAAATCTGTATTTTTCATGGGTACACCAATGTGGTTTCAGCTTTAAATGAAAAATAAATGAGGAAATAAAAGACGGTTGTTTAGTTGTAGCCAGGAGAATTATGTGTTGACACTGGGATCAGACTGGAACATGTTTTTGAAGGCTGTCACTGACACCAATGTTTTTTATAGACATGCCAGTTTTGCCAATGCTCAAATGTTATTGTTCTTGTTCAAAGATTCACTGTTTTGTGCATCCATCTGAGCTTGTGGACAAACTACCAAAATATCATTTGGACAACAATAAATCAATAAATCTACAGATGGAATGATTTTTACTTAGTTACTACTTAACTGCTTAATTACAGGGGAAGCCACTGTGATTAACTTTACAAAGGATACATTATTGTCTCTAAATAAAGAATTATTTCATACACATTTAAAGTTTCTTTAATTTAAGTGCTCTGCATGGTTGCTGAAAAGGAGGAATATTCAGAAGTGGGTGACAGTGACCCTCTAATCTCCAATAATTACAAATAAAGCCAGTGATTATGAGAATATCAATGCAGAATCAGTCTAAAGTTATTATTTATTTATTGTTATAGCTAAAGCTATAGCTTCAAAGTAAGAATAAAATATTAATACCCAATATCAAGTCATTTTAATCTTTTTTTCTGTGCTCTGCAGTCACATTATTCCATTAGACAGTGCATTTCAACCTATTTACTTACTTTTAGAATCATAATCGAGCACAGAGTACAATTTGAATTAATATCTAAACCTTAAATCCGCAATTTTGTAGCCAATAGGGCTATCGAGTCCCAAAGGGCCGATGTAAACCCTGACATACAGACAAAAATCAAAACAAAAACCCCCACGAAACTCAAAGTAAAGCAGGAGCTGGGAGTAATTTAGAAACCCCTTTGATTGAATGCCTGCTATTGATAATGCATTAAACATCAACGGTTAAAAAGTAACTAATACTCTGAGTAGTGATTGAAAAGGAGTACTTTGTGTTAAGTATTATTTTAATACCACTAGTTTTATTTGCAATTGAGAAATATCTATGTAATGTAACTATACTTGTACTTGAGTACAGATTTTCAGTACTCTTTCCACCACTGTAAACTATCCCAATTCAGTCTCCAAGTAGTAGCTTTCGACCTTATCACATGGTGCTCATCAGTAAACGGAGCTTGCTACGTTGTCATGGAGATGGATCTGTTGGCACGCAAGCTGCTATGATTGAGCTTGAGGATTGTTTTGTCATACTACTGTTTCACGGGATATTTTAAGCTTCTAAGTCAAATGACTGATTCTGTTGTTTCTCTGAGAAGAAAATATCCTCAGTTTCTTTATGTAATTAGAAAGAAGTCTAAAAAAATGGACACGAGTACTGGACACCTTATAGATGAACTGCTTCACACTATTAAACAATACAAAGAGTACAAAGATGTTACTTCTACGGTTAGTAACTCCATGAATGCCACCCACAAAGCACCTCCTGTGATTCACAATCTCTGATAAATAAGGAATAACACTTTTTCTCAGGTGAGCCAGTTTGCAAATTAAAGTAGGAAAGTAGTAAAATAAAGGGTGGAATGAAGACAAACTGTTATCCCTTGAACTGATTATTACATTTTTTTTTCAGACCGACTGAAATATCTGCCTGGACGGGCTCGTTTATTCCCACAGAGTCGGTTACTTGAGGCATTTTTGATGCAACGTAGCTTTTATTTCTGGATATGTGTGGAATAAAAGCATCCATGTCAACGCAGCTAGTGCCATGCACTTTCAATAGACAAACACACAACCTGCGCAGTAGACCTGTGCTTCCTCTGTGCTGATAATATCCATAGTGATAGATGTAGGGTGCCCCTCAACCCTGTGTTGTGTCTCACTGCAGCGACGAGCAGTAGATCCCTTTGGACTGCCACACACACACAGTGGTGGCAGCGATGAGCATGATTTGAAGTGTCCTGTCTGCGGCGGTGCAGCTGCATAAAGGAAACAGCTGCTGAAATATCACAGGCGGCCTCCCCGTGTCTCCTAGTATCTATCACACACACAGTGGCCAGCTCAGCCTGGAGAGAGAGGACACAACAAAGACATCTGCAAGATGGCCTCGGACACACAACCCCAGTGATGTGTGCACTGCTGTGATGTCGTCTTTGCTGGGTGGATGACAAGAGCGCCGCTGTGATGTGCTCCTCTCCGGGTTTTATCCCGCGCCTGCTGTTTTCTTTTTTGTGTCGTATGGTGAGAGACTGACACGCAAACAGGAAATGATGTTCAGAGTCTTTGTTTGATGCATGAAGAGGCTTTTTCTGATGCTGCATCTGTGTCTTGTTCAAGGATGGTCCTGGCCTTTCCACGGTCACTCTGGTTCCTTTCCTCATCCTCTCAGCTTCGGTTCGTGTGATTGTTACCACCTCTGATGGTGTTCTAGACCTCCTGGAGATGTCACTGCCACTCATGTGTGTTTACATCTTGAGTCTACATGCAGCCCTTTAAAATCCTTGGAGCTAATGTTGACCACACGGTGTGCAGCAAAAAGCAGATGGTGGAAGACAAGCTCTGACACAAGCGGCGTCCATTTTAAGAAGAAAATGGATATATGGAAATAACTGGTATTAAATTTAATGCCACAAAACATTTTAAACTGTGTGTTGAATGCACCCTTTTCCCTATTTTTTTGTTGAAAAATATTAGACACACATTCTCATTCAAAAAAGAATATTCTATATGCATCCTAAAATGCGTCAAAATGTGTTATAATTGGAGCTAATATTATTTAAGGAGTAATTGGCTGATATATCAAGGTTTATGCATCTAGGATTTTCTTATTGTTGGTAAAGAAAACAGGATCACAGCCTGTCAGCTGAAAGAAAAAAAAACAGTGTGTCATCCCTTGGGTTCATTTGATTCCACATACGGACAATTGGTGGCATTAAAGCACAGGAAAATGTATTCTCCACCAAAAGAGAAGAAAATGCAGACATGTTAAACGAGGCAGGAATTACATTGAACATGGTTGCTACGCCTCAACAAAAAATACGATTTGGTGAGAAACACTGAACGTAAACAAAACCATATTTGATGACAATGAAAACTCCTTCGGGTGCCTTTAATGATACCCTGCTTATCTGGTTGATAGAATTATGACCCCAGAGGAGGACGAATAAGATATAACAATATATCACCAAACATCTGGTTACTGTCAGTTAATGATTCATGCTCCATTACACCATATCATCGACCAGATATAAAAAAGATTATATTTCTTCAGGAAACACTTGAGGCTCTCTTTTCACCTCATCAGCTGTTTAATTCTCAGTGGGAGTTTTAGGTTCCTGGAGTCTTTCAGCTTTCACAGTACCATCTCATCACACTTTGAAGGGAAACAGAAACCTCTGCCAAGTTATTTCTCATAGACGTCCCATACGCCCCCGCACCTGTTGCGTTACAGCTCCTTGGGGGATGTGCCATATACTGCTGACAATTACAAGACATAAAAAAAGAATGTAAGGAAAAGTCGGTGGCATATGGATCCTATTTGAGCAGCTCTGGTGGAGTTGAGCTCAACCAGATGTTTTGGCAATCCAGCATGCTGAAAGGTGGAGTGTGTTATTTGACAGATGACCCCGTGGTGCATACGAGCCAACGACTTCAGTGATCACTGAAAAATCGAGTTGCTTTTTCCGTGCATAAAAGTTCATCTCATGTCTAGCTGAGAAAACGGGTGCAAGATGGTCACTCACACTGCCATTCATGCATTTCAATCAAAACGTCCAGATTTTTTTATTGACAGAAAGTTTGTTCATAACTTATGATGGAGTAAAAAAACAGAAATAATAATAACAGAGCTTGTTTTATATTCTAGTGTCTCAACAATTCACACTAAGTTCAACTTTCAGTGAAGAAAGATGAGGGACACTTCGCTTATGGCTCGATGCCGAGGGGAAACAAATAAAGTCCTGCTACTCTCAACATGAAAGTAAAGGAAATACAGGAGTCTATAAGAGTAAAGCACATTGCATCAATAATACAAAGGAAGACAAATGTTTTTGCTGTCAAAATAAGTCCACTCTGTGTAACCGGGGCAACAAGGACAGTGAGTGACAGACAGCTTGCCTGTCATTGTAGCTGTCATCCGCTTTCACAAATTCTGTTACTCATCTCATACCTATCTGATACTCTGCTGTGTCTTGTAACACTGGTTTTCATCATTTCTTATGTCATTCCAAGCATGTAAAAATGTACAGTATGTTTTTGATTACATGTTTATACATGTGTCCATTTGATTGCCCGAGCTTAAAGGATAAGTACACCCAAAAATTTAAATTCAGTCATTCACCCCCATGCCCATGGAAAGTAAGGTGAAGTTTTGTAGTCCATAAAACATTTATAGAGCTTCAAACCAAACAGCGTGGCAGCATTCTCTTGAACAACTGAAGTAGATGAGGACGTTTATTTTTAAGTCAATTTGGGATTGCAGGCCTTCCAGAGACTTGGATTGTGATGGACAAGTTGTTTGGAGCCATTTTGTTTTGTTTTTATTTTTCAGTTATTTTTTTCTGTTTTATCTAACTACGTTTGTTGTTGAATTCTGCAACACTGTTTTGCTGTGAAGCTCCAGGACATTTTTGTGGACTATGAAACTTCACCCAAATTTCCATCAGCAAGGGGGTGAGTACATAATGACTGAATTTTAATTTCTGGGTGAACTTATCCTTTAAGTGCTAACCATGGAGTTTTGATGCGACTTGCACACCCAAGAAAGGATCTGTCCATCTTGTTATTTATCCAACTAGTTTAGAGGCAATGTACATGGCATCGAGCTGCATCGCGGCAGCTGGAGACGATCCCCTACCATTTTAGGAGGAGTGTGTGTGTCCACCGGGTCCGTGTCTGCAGGGTCTATGTTTGTCTTCATGTCTCTGAAGATTGAAATTCACTTGCAAATGTACTGTATACTGTCGTAATAAAGTTGAAAACTATTGCCACAATTGTGATGCACTTCATTTGTTTCTGAATGTGTGTACACATAACAAAGCAAAACCAGTGTGAGCGAGGGAGAGAAGAAGAACAACTGGGGATGGAGGGAGAGGGAGGACCCAAAATGTCTGATCACTACGTTGTCCGGCAGTCATTACAAGGCTGCTGAGCTGCAGATGAAGCTAATTATTAAACGATCGACATCAACAGGCAAAAAAAAAATGCAGATAAAGTCTGGTTTGGTTGAGACTAGCTATGTTGACATTTAAAAGGTTTGAAGAAACAAAAAGCTGTCATATGAAGTACAGCCAAAAATCATCCAATACATAACTAAATGAGCTGCAAGCACATATTTATCTATTGCATTAATTTCCAATGTTCCTGGTGCTTACATGGTAACACAAACTCAACATAATGGACACCTGCAAGCCAAACAAATATTTCGACTGATTTTGATATTAATAATAATATTAATTTCATCATACTGTATATACAGTATAGTGTGCATGCACAGTAGCCTGCCCAGTATGTCAGAGATGTATCAGTGAGAAATGTACTACAGAACCATTTGTCTCACGTCTGCTTATCGCTCCATGCTACTTCTCACATATGGCCATCTTCAAAGAACGAGATCTCTGCTGGAGCCGGTTTTCCATCTGGCAAAGTCATACAGAGCCTCTCAGAGCCGAGCTCGCAGCAGGGTGACGCTGAGCTATATCAACAGTGACAAAAGTATATTGAATAATTATCTTTGGAATTAATACATTAGCCCAAACTTAAGTAAATGTCAGCAGATCAGTATATCTGGGAATGAGAGGGAAAGCGGAGGAGAAATGTGAAGGACGCTGCGCTTCATTAATCACGTCTTCCAAAGTAATGTAGGCAGATGAAATGATTCTTACAGAGAGCTGTCATTACAATCACACTGGTCATTTTAGATATCTAATTCACCATTCACCATCACAGCCTTCTTAACTAGATGGGGGGCAGAAAATTAACTCACTCAGTGCTGATTTCTATCCTATTGATACGCAGGCAGATGTGAAGCAGGAAGTTACCACCAAGCAATTTCACAGTCATGGTAATCTGCATAAAGCACGGCTAACCTCAAGATCTACAGTACTTATATTTTCTTTTTTGGACTTTGACAATGTTCCAGTTAGTTTGTACGTTAGATCGGCTTCATGGAGTTCAGATTTAATTGGAATTGTGGAAAGTAAGGCTGCAGACCAAAGGAAAACAGGCTACATTGGGTACATTTCATCCAGACTTTCTTCTTTTAATTGCCTGACATTCACATGACGTAAGGTAACCATGTTTGTAAACAAACTAAAGGACTACATCATCCTTTGCTGGATGAGTGTGGCTCGGGAGGCAGAACGCTTCGATTCCCAGCTCCTCCTGTCCACCTGTCCAATTGTCCTTGGGCACTGAACACCAAATTGTTCCCGATGGTCAGGTCAGCACCCTGGATGGTAGGTCATTGCTATCTGTGTGTGAGTATGTGTGAATGGTATGCAAATTGCAAAGTGATACTGAGTTTTGCATCATAACAAAGCTCAGTCTATCACCTATAAACTAGACTATTCCCCTCATTCCAGTGGCATAAAAAAGAGGGAAAACTTTTCCAAAACAATTTCAGAGCAGGGCTGTAGTGCTCAAGTGAGGACATACTTAAGTTATAGACTCAGTGACACAAGAGCAAAAAATCCAAAGTACAAACAATAAAATGGCAGGCAACAAAAAGGTAAGCTATACTAAAGTAATACAAACTGATCCTGTTCCTATCACATTGTAAACCTTTCTAGATCCAACGTCTTGTACTGACTGATTAAAGTTACACTCAGCAGCCACTTTATTAGGTACATTTGTATAAGTCTAAGGCAACCTGATACTACTGTTCAGCCATAAGTTCTACCATAATTTACATCGGACTGAGAAGTGTTACTAACGTACTGTCAACATGAGGAGGGAAGACTTGTACAGTAGAAACCAACCCAAGTAAGTTTCTGCAAAACCAGAGATAAGTTAAAACTGAGTGTTTCAACTTTACGTCTGTTTAGGTTGAATTTTTTATTTCTCTTTTGTCACAACTCTGTGTTTATGCCCTGTTTAGGTTTAGGCATAAAAAAGTTTGGTAGACGTGTCAACCTTGAACTTGAAATGTTAATTGCTAACATAATGTCTTTGCAACTGGGCTGGTAGTGGTATAATCCAGTCTAGTGTAACCTAAGTAACCACCGTAAAGTTGTATTAAGACCTCTCTGACAATGTCAACTAAAGTGGGAGCTTATGAAATATAGAATTTGTGGCAGATCTGTTGTTTTAGGTTGCAGTAAATGTAACAGCACTGTCTTTTTTAAACGCTGTCCTGACTCTTCCATTTTGACTTGGTCTCAACTCGATCTCAATCCTGTTCTAACTAAGACGGACTTAATAAAGGCTTTTTGATGAGGATGTTGTTTCAAACGTTAGAAAGCATGCAGTAAAACGATTCAACTTCAACGGCTAGAAAGAGGATGCTGTTGTCTGCATCTGCACAATCATCCATAGTTAACCTCACAGTGAAATGTGATTGATATTTCCTGTGACACGAACATCAGTTTGTCGTGAGCCGCACACACCCGAACCAGAGACTGCCCCACTAAAAAAGTCTGTTTACATTATTCACTGGTATGAATAAATCACTCCCAGCTCTTGATCGTGCAGCATATGTGAGGCCTAAGTTGTGTTCATCTGCCATTCCAAACATCTGTTTAGCCGCAGCCTCTGAGGATCGCTGCTCAGTAGTGACCTAGCCTGAGCCGCTGGGACGCGAGAATGAAATATACATGACAAGTGTAGAAAAGAAAACACAGGAGTGAGTTCAGGGCGGTGGGTTATTGATGACCCTCCATCCTGGCTCAATCCTGAGCTGCTATCTCTCTTATTTTGTTTCCCACAGCGTCTCCATATTACATGATCGTTCCAGGGTCAGAGGGTCTTACATACATTTCTGATTACACTTTAATTGGCTGCATGCATGTTCCTGATCTATAGTCTTTGTACTTGTAGGTTGCTTTGAATAAATGATGCATATAAACGCTGTGTAAAACAAATGTTATCATGTAGTAGGGTATTCTTAGAAAAACTGACCAATAGATGAGGAAAAACTGTTTTACATAATTACTTTTGTTAAAAGAAGCTGCATGACACCATTATTCTCACCTTATTTCATATTACAGTCTTTTAAGCTACTGTAAAACAAAACAAGAGAAGGCAGATATGACCTGCTCTTACAGTGCATTATCCACTCATAGCAACTAAATCATGATTAGTGTGTTTTATGGTAATGTCGAGGAATTTGGTTAAGTTTAGAGAAAGACAGTCTTCTTGGTCACATATCAAACTAGTAATCTGACTAACAAGGCACAACACAGGGCATGTTGACGTCATTAACAATAAACCAAAACCACAATCTTTCCCTGAACTTAAAGGTGCCAATACCGTATGTAAGAGTTGACCACCTGTCGAATTCATACTCAAAGCAATAGGGAACAGCATATCACCAGAGTGACCGCTAACTGCTGCGAACTGTAGCTGCCTTGTTAGCTCAGTCAGCTGTGCAGCTAGCAAAGAGAGCAGAGAGAACTGGGGGAGTGTTGGTATTTACACCGCTAGCACAGGAGCTTTAAAGCCTTTTCAGACCAACCACGGATTTTCGTCCGAAAAATTTGCACAAAAACTGATTTTACAGGTTCTTAATGTACGCACACCACTGCAGAACATTTGTGCGGGGTATATCAAAATATGAGAATGAACCTTACAAAAAAACAAAACAAGAAATGATAACTTAACCAAAAAACATTCCTAAAAGAATATCAGATAAGCTTCCATATCGACCTGAACCCATGAGATAAAACTCTGTACAACAGAGCAGGATGAGATCAGGGACATGGCAGCCATCCTCCTGGCACAGTCTGCAGTGCTAATTTATCTAGATTAAGTTGTCTTGATCCTGTTCAAAGTGTGACCTCCTCCATACAGTAGCAGGTGCTGAGGCAAGTAAAATGGCCCTGGATGATTGATGCCTTTTCAATTAGTCACAATGTGAGACCTTCACATGTCACTCTCCCTTCCTTATTAATGACATGCTGTGTTAATACTGGGTGTGTTACGGAGCCTCTGAGTGAGGTTTGTAATTAATGTGCACGGCCTTAAAGACACACGCTGACTGAGGAATCATCAGATTCAGCTTCAGGTGTTTCAGTTCAGTGTTTTTTTTTTATATGAATGTACTTAATTATCTACATGTACCATCACAGAACATACACAAAGATTTAGTTATTCAGTATTAACATGTACTACACATCATTTATATGCATTTATAAATGAGTGTTTAAATGAAATGAAACCCCAGTTGTAACATTTGACTGATTGAAAAAGTTCAATCTTATCTCTCCCTGAGGCTTCTTATAATTGAGTGTACAGGAGATGTCTCTGATGCATTCGCATGAAGATGTGCGTTCAACGCCCATTACTTCATTACATGTTTTAGCCAACAGCATCCATTGTAGGCAATTTGATTTTGTTCATAATTGAAGCATGAAGCTGGTAATTTAAAAAATAATAATTCTGTATTATTATTATTAATAAATCCAATGAAAAGACCAAAACCGTGCAGCTAGTGGTCCGGACTGCTAAGTCAGAGAGGTATTAAGAGACAGGATGGGCTGGGGTTAGCTGGTTAGCATGCTAGCATGCTGACTTCATCAGATATCACAACAACACAAGACATTGTCTTTGACAAAACGGCCAAAATCTTATTTCTTCACATTCTGTTGATAATTTACTTAAAGGTCATATTGATAACATTTTTTCTTTTTCTTTTTTTTAAACAATGCATCTACAGAGCAGGCAGACAGGTGCAGAATAAAAGTATCAACTCTAAAAATGTTCCTTAAAAACATTATGATGATCGTGAATTAATAATTAAAGAACATTTGTCGGGTCCACAATGATTGTTTTGTTTACGTCTGTGTAAGAATTTGGACAGTTGGTTCCAGCTCCTAACAAGGTTTGTGAGCCAACAGCATAACGCCATTGGTATCACCTGGTATTTTTTTCTCAGCGTCAAGAGTCTTGGTTGTTGCCAGTTTGCACCTTTAAAAGAATAAAACATACAATTGATAAATTAACATATATCAACAATAAACATTGTTCTGAGTAGACTAGTTTACAGTAGTGATGAAATTAATAAAAGTGTAATGTAGACCGGGTTTGCAGTAGTAGTAATGTATATGCTTAATGAGAACCAGTTAAAGACAGTTATAAGTTATATTAATACAGAACTAATGAGCAAATTAATTGGTATGCATTTATTTATAAAGCAACATGTGCTTGCGACTGACGCGTTGCTCCTCTCATGTTTCAACAAAAGACATGTTCTACATATTTTAATCCCATCTCATGTCTGATACAGGAAGATTTCATGTATGCTTCCCAGACATTACAGTATTAATAATATACTAGAAACAGGCTAAGCCTCAGAGCTGCCTCCCTCGCGTGACTTCCGATCATCACTCCCTGCCTTAAGAAGTGCAGGAGTTAAGCTGTGTAATATGTCATCAGATTCCCCAACAGATTTTCATTTGGCCCTCATGACAACATGAGTGATCTGATAGCTATTGATCCTCCAGTGTAAGTTTGGAGGTCACATAAGTTTGGTCACGCTATCGGAGATTACAACAATATCTCCAGACAAAAAACATATAAAGGATTATAGAGGACATACACTACAAATGAGAGTACATATGTGTTCTCGTTGCATGCTGTATGTTGTTGTTTAACAGATTAAAACCCAAGAGACACCTCTGATCTCCATACAGAACTGGCTGAACTCTCTGAGAGGGCAGATAGCTTCTTAATGCAGTCAAGACTGTGGGATTTTTACTGATCTCACTGGCTAGAAACCCCTCAGACAGACTATGTGTGTTAGCCATACATTTAGTAAATGCACAATACTCAGATACTGATGTGTTTTGAAATATATAATAGTCTCCTAAAAATGTTAGGGAACAGGCCAAAGGCATTCTCTGAGCTGATGCAAGCAAACATGCACGGCCTCCTGACACAAAGTTGGATCAACCGATCATCCTGTCTGACGCGCTGGACCAGACAACACAGTGGTAGAATTTGGAAAGTGTTCATGTGGACTCCTCTGCAAACCCGTGTCCCCTCCAGTTACCCAGAAAACCCTGTTAGATGTTTCTTTACAGAACTACAATTACAACCCAGTGGCATTCAGCAACGCGCTGCTCCTCACAATCTCAAAAAACCCTTTTTAAAATCTTATAATAAAGACTTAAAGGGTGTTATTTTCCTGGTGTGAAGGGGCTTAACGACTAATCCTAATGTTTGGGCAACTGAGTCATTTGTTGCATGTTTGAGCTCGATTCAGAAGTACCAGCAAGTCAGTTAGTTTTTGAAAATGAGCTTCAGTAAGACACCCACTGTTTATGTCTTTATTCTTTCTAAGCCATGTCTTTGGACTGCAACAGTGACTGTACACACTAATACTCCACTATTACTCAGAA
This sequence comes from Pagrus major, assembly GCF_040436345.1. Taxonomy (NCBI): domain Eukaryota; kingdom Metazoa; phylum Chordata; class Actinopteri; order Spariformes; family Sparidae; genus Pagrus; species Pagrus major. Next base: position 17,388,180 of record NC_133219.1, read on the forward strand.
TATGACAATATCTAGAATTTGGTACGGGCCACGTAACAGCATATTCTGTTTGGATATTCTTAATTAGGCCTTTAAAGGTCCAGTTTGTAAGATAGTTGATTGTTGAGTCTCATCCGTCAAACACTGACACTTCAGGTTGGTCTGTCGGCCACCAGGCCAGAGCATCAGTATTTGACAGGATGAGGACAAGACTCAACAATCGAGATTGAAACATGTAGGATATGCTCATATTATTTAGGTTTTAATAGGCATTCTTTGAACATACGGAGCATTCAGAATATGAATCTGAATTTGACTATTTCTTACAATATTGTTTCAGCTTTATAATGAAGGAAAAAAGGCAACATAACAAAACAAACAAATGATTCTGTTACTAGTGATTATTAATTTCTTATACAAATCGTGAAAAAATGATAATGAAGTATATGAAAAAAAAAAGCCCATATTTCTGGTTGGAAGGGGAAACACATCTACTAATAAACATTAGAAAAGACCTTGATATCAACAGGTCTTGGATATGCACAATTATCCTGACGCTAACCTTTTCAAGAAGGTGGTTGAACAAATGAAAGAGGGAGGCTGTGCTCATTAATTCGAGTATCCGCTGCTGAATGTGAACAGGAATATTAGTGAAATATTTATTTTAATTAGCCATATAAACAGCTTAAAAGGATATATTGACTTTTTTGGAATAAGGTAATGTAAACAAGAGTTTGAAAACAGACAAATTGACAAAGAGCGAGGGAAAAAGATGAACAAATGAAACACGGGTACAGAGAAAAAGGGCGGGAAAGGACAAAGACAGGAAGTGGAAAGTAAGGGTTAATTCTAAAAAATAAAGCGGGAAACACTAAACTGAAAACCAGAACCATGACAGAAGGCAAGTGATCTTTTTTTTAGTAGATGGACGTAAAGCAACAATGTGTAGAATTTGGTATCTTGAGCAATATGGCGCCCCCCACAGTCTCTGAGTGCAACAAATAAATACTTACTGTCATAAATACAAATACCAGGTCTGTAACAATTTGTCAGATGTAATGTAGGTGCTAACTACAGACACATTTTATTACATCATAACAATGTTATGTGTTGAAAACTTGTATGTTGAAGTAAACATGTATGTAATGCTGTGATCCTACCCTCTCACTGAAGTTACATAGTGATATGAGGATGGAGTGGCTGAGACAGAGACACCATTCACCCTATTACAAAACACTGTACCATCAACATGATTCTGAAGCTGATATTTTAAAGCAAAAAGTTACATAATGTTGCTTAAATGTAATGATTTCAAATGTTAGGAAAGGCACCTGATACTCTACTTGATGTCTGCTGCTTTTGGGCAAACTGGCAAAAGTAAAACAACTTTATTCTTTCTGAATAATCTGACAGTTGTAGTACCTCCTCCACAATAACTCGAGGAGACATAGTGATACTGCTGGTGTCAGATCTTCACACAGTACGATATAGTGAAGGCTTCATATCACTGACTGTGTGTCTTCCAGCAGAGACGGGGGCATGTGAGGGTTTGGTGGTGAAACGAGTGGTGGGTTGTGGATGAGGTCAACCTGCGCCCAGGGGCTTCCTCAGGTGAGAACATGTCAGGGGAATCTAGTGCTGGAGACGGATTTCTTCACCAGAGAGCTATACGGACCCCCGGGGGGCCACTCTCACTTTATCTTAATGTCATTCTCTTTCAGCCATCCAGGCGGATGAGATGATTGAGGCTGTCCCAGCCAATTGTCCGAAAAGGATTTGATAGAAGTGCAAGTCAATGAGGAGGAGAAATATGCAATAATATGCAGGCAGAGGAAACTATTCAGTCAGTGGGAGTGTGACGGTGGGATGGTAGAGAATTGTAAAGAGATGTTTGCCTCTAAATCCTACACACTGGACCTTTAAATTCTATGTGTAAACTGATCTCAAAGATAGACAATAGGTGGAGGATCGGTGTGTGAGTGAATTAGCATGCTTTCTTTATTTATCATACCTTACGTCTACATTTCACTCACTTCTGCGCATGCATGCTTGTAGGAAAAATGTCACAAAAAACATAGATTTTCTTTATTTTTAGTCTAACCGGGTGATGGATAGCTGAAGAAAAATCCAATATTTTCATATTTATCTATGTTTTCAAGTCCTCTGTAACTATTTCCAGAAAATCTGGTGGTCCGGGGGAGCTTGCCTGCAAAACAGGATAATCATGAGGATAATCTCAATTATTAATAGGATGGTACAAATATGATTCACTGACCGATTGTTTGGACACATGACGGCGCTGAAGCAAAACAAAGGCAGGCCAGTGGGGTTAGAGGAGGAAGCAGCCAGGGAATTATCATGTATGTGTTGTACATGATCAATCTGGGATCAACAGTGTGATTTGTTTGGGCATTTTTGGCTCCGCAACTCGCACTCTATTGGTGGATTGTTATGTTGTTGATCTGGGAATTTGACCTCGACGTGTGTGATTTAAAGTACTTTCCGCGGATTTTAGGATCAGTCATACGCCTGAGATGTTGACTTAAATGTGAAATTGAATTGTTTCATCTATACATTGTGAAGAAAGAATACATACCGCAAAACGGGAGTGAAATTCAGTATCAGCACTCTTCACCACACACTTCAGATGGTAGCACCCAACATCCTGCCAGCCTCATGAATAAATTATTTCACTCCTCACTGCCAAACTGTGCTACAATGAGCTAGACTGTATTTTTGCCATTTAAATTTCTGAGCCCATTTTCATGCAAATGGGAAATTTATTGTCACAAACCGTGTAACGCTGGCAGTAACACCTTATCTTAATGAATATCAAGTGCGGCTGTATTTCCCTGCTGCAATAGCTCACTAATCAAGTTTTAGTTGGAATGTGATTCATAAACGGACGATTCATGGCCCCTCGACTTACACTTAGACTCTGCGGCCTATTCCACTGTGTTATAAGGATTGATGAAGTCATCCATCAGATTGATCGCCAGCATTCTACCAAATGAAAATGATTATCGAATTACTGTGGCCGAGCCGTTAAAGGACCCCCGGACTCGTAAAACTCGGAAGTTAGAGCTTCTCTGAACCCACTCAATTAAAAAGTACGAGGTAATCGCTTATACATGCTGTTAGTTTGAGTTATGGTGGTTAGCACAGTCTCTCGTCACTGGTGCTCCTAAGTCTACTGTGCAATTACTTAAGAAATGATACATTAAACCTTTAAAAAGTATCGAAGGTTTAAGTTCAGATGACCTTTAGAAAGTGCAGTAAAGTTAAATAGAAAGTTGGACTGCGAGGGTTTTCTATTAAAACCGCTCAGTTGCTGGTGCAATGCATAATCCTTAAGCCTCCCTCCACCGTCAGTAGCGTGACATGAATTCTTTGTCCATAAGCCAAATATTGATATTAATCAAAACCTGAAAATGAATTAAGCCTCTTTACGTCTTTATCGACTTGTTTTTGACCTTTCACACCATAATAACATCCAGTGCACACAGTAGGCTTATTGTTTCCTGTTGGCCTCCAACAGACTCGAATGTCGGATGTAAAGACAGAGAATAATAATGTTCAGCTTCAACAGTAAGGCTTAATGTAAAGGACAGTTTTTAATCCATGTTTAAACAAAACAACCTTTTTCTCCACTTCCTAACAGGATATTTGTCAACATTTTTTTTTCTCTATCTACAATATCTGCATCAACTGCAGGGTCAGGAAAATGCTACTGCTACGGTAACAAATACAACTAAAAGACAAAAACAAAGAAAATCCTCTGTTAATATGAAAGTCAGATATGCTACATGCAACTACAGAACACCTCAACCTCCTTTATATTACTAAATTAAAGAAAATAAAACAAACTCAACCTGCCGTCACTTCAGAATTGATTGACAGGCCTGATAACAGAGAGGCTAAGACCGCACAAGCTTAATTGTTAATATTTATGTAATGCTTCCAAAGGTTTTGTTGTTGATGAGAAATGTTTGCTAATACAACAAATAAAATCTTTTTTTTTTTTTCCAGTTACCATCGTATTATAGTATTATTACCAGACAAAATGTTTGAGGAAAAAAAAGGTCCAGTTACTTTCTTTAACCAGATGTTGAAAAGTGAATCAAACTTTTACTATTATTGGTACAAACAAAATAGGCTACGTGCATGTAACAATCTACAAAAACAATAGTGAAAAATGAACCCTGATTTAGAATTTTGAAGCTACTACAGCCAACATCCAAGAAATCCTTCATATGAAAAGGAATAATTAAAAGTAAAAAATCCAACCAACCAAAAATCAGCCCACTGTGGTCAGTGGTGCTGTTTTACCTGTTTCCTGTCACATTTATTCACCTGTGAAGTCTAAAATCAAACCTAGATTTTCACCCTCCCATCGCAGGTTTGTTTCTCTACAAATCACCAGATTTCCTGTTAAAATCTGGTGATTTGGTTCAGTTTTGGTGGTTATTTGGATTTGGTGGTTAAATTCTCCTAGTTGAAACAACTTGTTGAGTGTGATTACATTTGTTTTTATAAAGGTCAACACATATACACCATGTAACACAAATACAATACAAAGTGCGCTATCTAATGTTTATCCTGTTTTGCCTTAATTATTATTATTTAAGTCACAAACTAATAGCATCTAATAAAATCTCCCCAGTGTCTCCATTAATATTTTGCATATAAAAATATTATTATTAAAAAAATTCAATCATCCTGTTACCCTAAACAATTTGCTGTGCTTCAGTATGAACCAATACCCTCTGCATATTTGTTGTTAGCCTCTAACAAGATATATAATCAACTTTATTAAATCTTCAAAGTTACAAGGAAACAATCCGACCAAAATATTAGACACGTTCGAATCTAACTTGAACACAACAGCAAATGGTACAGCAGTATGGAACCACCTCAGGATGAATTCAAATATTTTTCAGACATATTTTCAAAACAAAAGCATTCCTCCTCACGTATGCAAACTAAGCTTTTAAGTCCTGTTTTTGGTTAACAATCAAAATGATGTCTCTGCATCAAGGAATTTCTCACCTTTTGTCAATAAACATGCTTTCTCTAAAATAAGAGCTTTAGTGCTAACCACAGTGATGATTGGCCCACATGTAATACTCTCGATTTCAGAGAGGGGAACAACAACAACAGTAATTCCCTGAAGGCTTTTGTCCCTTTGTTTGTGACAGCTACTTCAATTACCACCATATGACACTGGGGACAAGGTGACAAACATGTTGTTCTCTGTGTGCACATGAAATTGTTTGTTTGCTCTAACAAACCAGCAGGTTGAGCTAATACCTCGCAGCCTTTGCTAGATTAGACTATTTGGGAGGTGTCAATCAGCAGCCCTGCCTTCTACCTTTGAACGGTCACTGACCTGTGGACCAATAGAAGAGCAGGGAGGGGACATCACCCTCCACCTTTCCCCCCTTCACTCTCTCTGTCTCCCTGTCCTTCTCTCCCTTCATTCACTGAGGATCAAGCCTCCATAATCCCTGGATTTTATATCCACCAAAACAGCTTGGGCCCATCAGCAAATTGCGATGGCATATGGTATAGGTTTATGATTCATCTGGCACATGCATAGCAATGAGAGCCTCATCATCCGTGGGCAAACACCAGGAAAATATCGTAATGTTAAATGATGCCAGCCATGGAGAGAAGTGGCACCGGGCGTGTGGGAGGGCTGTGTTTGTTCGGCCCAGCGAGCGCGGCAGCTGAGGTTGTAAACAGCGTTTCGGATCTGTCGTCCCTCCTGCGGTCCGGGCTAGATTAGGGACCGGCGCTGGGCGTGGACCCTCCGAGAAGAATTTGCGCAGGGAGGAGAGGATGGAGAGACAGGGAGGGAGAAAGAGACAGGCACCAAACCCCAAAACACCAGAGTTTCATCAGCTATGTAAACATTTTGGTTCTAGTTTGAGAAAAAGTTTTACATCAAAATGCAATTAAATTGATTTAAGATTAAATGAAGTGTTTTTACAGGCCCATAGTATAAAACAACCATTATATAAAAGGTCAAAGGTCAATAAAGTCAATTTGACTTGCTGTAGTATATTCTGTATGTATGTAATGAAATAAATAGATTTTTTACTTGTATGTCTTGTAGTATAATAATGTAGCACTGGAATAGCTAATATAACAGTAACTCTTCCTTAAAGCTGGTTATAAGATATATTTTCTACATACATCTCTATTAAATGCAAAAAAGAGTCCCAAGTCAACTCAGCTGTCATTCCTGAGTTTCTCTCTGCTTGTTCACCCACAGACATAATCCACAACATTAGCACCATTTCCAAACATCTGCTGGAGAAGTCAGAAGCGATCTGCTGCCTCCTCTGCCCGTGCCTCGTTGGAAATGTGACATGATTACATACAAACACCTCCAGCCAAAGTTTCCCTCTGCCTTCATTAAAGGGCGACGCAGAGTGCTGCCGGCAAGGTGACTCGACCCGGCTTCGCCACGGCTCCACCCCCGCCAGGGCCGGCACGGGCTCACTGGGCCCCCACGCGATTGGCTCAGAGGGCCTTCCGTCAGCCGCCGCGCCGGGTCAATATGGGTTCAGACGCAGAGCAGAAGCGACCGCGGCTGCCCGCCTGGATCTGCTGCTCGGAGAAGGCCTGCCATGAGCTGACAGTCAGTATGTTGGAGGTTTATCATTAGCAGGCTCCAGACGGCCCACCGACCCCTCCGGCCGGACAGGTGATCTCGCTCGGCCGTCTGACTCAACATATGCCCCCGCGGAGCTTCAACACACATATTGTGCCATCATTATTTCATACCTAGCAGGAGCATCTCTGAGCGCAGCCCAGATTTAGGTGCAAAAGCAGGTTGCTGTGGACAGAATTATAGCAGTAGGTGGGAGAGGGAAGCAAAGTGCAAAAATGTCATCTGCAGCCTTTTGCATGTGCTGACCATCCTTTCATGTGAGCACGTAAAGATAATATTCATCATTAAATTATTTCAAAGGAAATTATTTTTAAAAACTAGATTCCAAATATGAACTTCCTCTAGACAATCTTTTAGTTGTTCCAATGGCAGAACCAAAAACTTTTGGTTTTTAATGGTCCAATATCCATTTCAGAATACAGAATGATATACTAGTCTGTAACTATGCACATGCGTACACATGACAACACAACACGAGTCTCACACAACATCACTGTGGTCTTGAGTGACCCCATTTTTTAACAGGTTATAGTAACTGTATTGGAATACATTTTTAAAGTTACCTCCCCAACACTGTTACTAATGCACTGATATTCAAGCAGAATCTGAATTTTGTAGCTGGGTGAGAATATAATTTTTTACTACTTAACAGACAACCGGATCAGGCTGTGGATTATTTGTAACTTTTTGGTATTACTGCTGATTCCATGTAATGCTTTTTTGATGGCCTACTTTCAGAAAAAGAAACATGTTCTAAAAAAGCCCTCTTATAATTAAACATGAGGAGCCAAAGTTTGTAAATGTTTAATGTTGTTTAACCAAAACAACTGTACGGGTCAAGAAATTGGCAAAAATTGAAAAAGAACAACTGATTTAAATCAGTAACTATCTGAACCATCTGATCAAAGACCACAGACATGACCTGATATTTACGGCCAACTTTGGGTAATTAGAAGTTTTGATAATCAGTGCTTCAGACACATTTTGTTCAGTACCAATACTAATCTTTATATGGCAAGTGAGCAGATGTATTTGAGAGGTATAGGCTTTTCATTTTTATGTTTTTCATCCATTAATTGCAGTGGACTATAGTGGTAGAAAGTCCGGTACTTCAGTAGAAGACTGTTATCTAAGTAGGTTTTAAAGCCTTTGGAGAGACAAATCTTAATGTCTCATGGTTCATTGTGATCATGTTTTTCCTGGAGTGCACACAACAGCCTAAATCTTGCGTATAATATGATTGGACTTCTATTTCATATACATATGTGGCTTTCCACTTCCCTGCTGCTCTCTTGAAATAACTGTATACCATGAATAACATACAGTCTAATCATCTTACAGGAGTCCTAAATCTTTATCAGCGTATATAGTATATTGGGCTTTAAAAATTCACAGGGAGCTCACAGAAAAGAGCATCAACATAAAGCTCTGAAATCCCGAACCGTCGAGCTCTCCTAATCCCCCCACCTGCATTTTCCACAGCCGTCGCTGAACAGCAGCCCTCCATATCGCCTGAGAAGGGGATTTAGTTGTAATGCTCTCGGAAATACAATGCATAAAATCAAGTGTCAACTCTAACAAGCTGTTCTTAAGGCGGATGGGCTGCCCTCTGGATCTGACAGGGTCCGGGCTCAGTCTTTGAAAGGTTAGCGGCCGTCCAGAGTCACAGCATTTGATCCCACAGTTACCCAAATTTCAGAGACAACTGTGCAAATCGGGATAACCTGGGAAGCCAGACGGGTTTTCGGGGGGCAACAGCTGCTTAAGTCCGTTCAGTGCCTGCCAGAGAAACTTTATCAGGGGAAGTGGAGGTTGATATTTTATGGCAGCTAAGCCCCCTCCATCAAATTGCGAAAACAGAACCTTGTGGCACAGCTCAGGATGGATTTAGGAGTTTGCTCTGTGTTTTCTTGGCTGTGAGTGTTAATATAAAAATAGAAGAATGCAAAGACCTTCGGATGCTGCTGTCCTCATGTGCCACTTTTATTCCAACCATTATGTTAGACTTGGGATCAACCGAATACAATGGTGAACTATTTTCTTCTCTGAATCTGAAAATTCTGATTTTAAAAGCCACAAATTGCTGCAGCGAGGCCTAATGTGTGAGTTGATGCGAATATCCTCAACTATAGCCACAAAATCATCTTTAAAATTGATTTCTATTCTCGTGTTCATGTTTCTGTTTTGTATCGTATTTGTGAATTTCTTTCCTGCTGAATTCGAGAATATTTGCAGCGTCTAAGCTTCTTTCAACACATGACATCTTTTGGGTAATTCAGCCGCTTTATTCTCCTTTCAGATGTCTTTTCATCTCCAAACTATTTTGTTTGTTCACGTATGGCAGTGTGTCGCTATGCACTGAGCCCGTTTACATATCGTGCGATGTATAAGCTTGAATGACAGCATGGTATATGAGCAGGCTCCAGTGTGAAATAATGGCTCTTCATTTAAAAGCATATTTGTCACAAAGAGTGTTAGCAGACTGGAGAAAGTCTGTGTTACTGGCATTGGAATAATTTTAAAGGAGCTAAATTAAGTTATTTTTTTCAGAATTTCTTCTGGTTTTGCTGCTCGCTCACTTTGTCTTTTGTTTCAGCCAATTTGTCCTTTTTGCTACTGAGTGAATGCATTGACCTTTGTTTTAGATACTCCGCAGACAATCTTATTTCATAAACCTAAAGAGACAGAAAAAAGTTCATACGTACGGTCACTTACAAATAACAAATCTGAAGTTAAAAATGGCAGCATACAGAGTGCACTAATGAAGATAATTTAGACATGCTTGTAGTGTCCTCTAAACTCTATTTTTGAATTAATTGTTTAAATGTTGATATTTGAATGCAGAATTATTGCTGTAGGAATCAGCACTGGTACTGTAAATATATAAAGTTCATCTTTTACAAGAAAAAAAGTCAAAATCAATTTAACAACGGTGGCATGAGATTAAATACATGTACACACACATATATATACACACACACATACATACATAAATACATATATATACAGTATATATATGTTTTTTTATTTTCCTGTTAGTGACTGAATCTTAGGGTTGAACTTCTATCATTCATGAAGACCAACTTCTGCTAACAGTGTTGTCAGTAACACAAAGAAGACCGACGAAACTGTGGAGGAAAGAATAAATAAGAAAAGACGGGACATGTGCTGTCTGGACATTGGTCGCGCAACAGACTTCAGTCTAGAAACGTCATATTTAGCAGGAAGATTACTAAACTCAGATTACCACAAGTGTTTCCTTCAGCCGGCTGTGTTTGAAGCAACCCAGCCTGTAGCTGCTGCTGCTGTCGCTAATCATAAACACAACAGTAAACAGAGCAGATAAGCAGATATTTTGATAAAGCAGTTTATAAATCTCTGTGATTTAAACACTTGGTACTTCGTGTCTCCAATAGCTGGTTCTGGTGTTTTTTTAAAAGCTGTGTGAACTGGTCAGCTGAGAGCAGTAATCAGCTTATGGTGATGATTCAGTTAGCGTAGAGCCATACTGTCTGTGGATCAGAGTGACACATGGAGGATGTATTTAGTCCAATTTATACAGAATCAGTAGTTCAAGCTTAGGAAACCTTGAATACACAGTGAGTCAGTCGTTTTTTAAGGGTTTGTTGGTTTCCTGCAGCTGAGTGAAATATTTGTACTCAAGACGTCAGTGAGCTAACAGATGAGAGGCACAGCTGATACAAAGTCAATGCATTTGTGTCTGAAGTGGGGCTGCACTAACTATGTTTTATTATCTTTTAATATGTGTTTGTAGTTTTTTGATTCATTGATTGTTCAGTCAACAGTTAGGGTTAATATTGTAATATTTAGTTTATAATAACATGAAGATATGTGATAGAGAAAAGATACCAATCCTCATAATAGAAAGGCTCAAACCAAAAAGCCAAAAGTCATTTGTATTTGATATATAACTTAAAAAACAAACCAAAAAAAGATACTTTTACTCACAATTAGTCTTGTTAATTTTTTATTTAATCAGATAATTCCATACTTTCTTTTTAATTTTCCTGTACGGCAGTGTTTAGATCGTAATTAACTATTAAGTTTAATTAAGTTTTACTGTAAATATGATAGGTAACAAATATTGTTTTTAATGCTTTTATACGTTTTCCTGTGTTTAGCAAACATTTTGCTGAATGTTTTCTTATTTGTTGTTTTTAATTACATGTACAGCCCTTTGAGGCATGCTTTGAATCTCATTTCATATTTGAGCCTGACATTGAGCTGTAATAAACTTTGACTTGTGTTCTTTTGTCAAATGTTAAACGGTGTGAACAGATGAAGATCAGGGTCACATACTTTGGCCATTAAAGGTGGTGACCATTAGAGAAACCTTGTTATAGTGGAAAAACTATTCTTTTTTTCATTTTGATGTATTAGTGTATCTGGTTGTGAGTCAACACAAACATAAGAAACAATCTGAATATGAACACTTGATTTCTTTGAAGTCCTTAAATGATGTGAAACTGTAACTTAAGTTAAACTGTGACTCTCTAACTAAGACAGAGGCGGTATCTAACTGAGTATACATAGTTACAGAAGGTACTTATTAGTACTTAATATTATTACTACCTGTCACCTGGTCTTTTTTTTTACCATGTGGGGTTTTAGAAGAAAAGCGTGTTTATGTTCAGCAATGTAAGTGATGTAAAAAGGATCATTTTAATGAGCAAATGTGATCATTGTCATGCTTTCAAGTGAACTGTCCATTACTGCTTATGTATTCCTCACAGTAACAGCTTTACATGACTGACCGATTTTAAAACACAACTTTTAGAGGCTGAAATGATTGCATCGATGGTGAATGATTGATTTTGATTTACAACCTTCATGAGAGGAGAGTTCAGCCTAGAGAGATGGATCTGTGACATCTACACCTCAAACAAGGAGGCATCACTTTCCCTCTCTCACTTCCAATATAGAGGAGGGGTTATCGCATGTATACAAACACACTGACCCACACACACATACATACACACACCTCCGCTGGCATCTTGTCACAGCATGCAAACGTGGACAAAGCAGAAGGTGTACGAGCGCATATTTTTACTAAATGCAAGACCTCATTTTTGGGGCGTTGAAGACCTTGGAGGGATTCTGAATGTGTGTGTGTGTGTGTGTGTGTGTGTGTGTGTGTGTGTGTGTGTGTGTGTGTGTGTGTGTGTGTGTGTGTGTGTGTGTGTGTGTGTGATGCCTCCGGTGACTGACTTCACAGGGGGAGAGGCTGCACACTGTCCACTCCTCTGTCCACACACACTCTGTATAATCACGTTCCCTGTCGGGCCCTATAAATCTGCAAGGGCCCAATTAAAGATAGCCTTTAGCATGTCCACCCCTACCAGCACACACACACCCACACACACACACAAACACACACACGCGTATTATAAAGAAAGAAAAAACAAAAACACTGTTCGCTTTTCATTGAATGTATATTTGACACAACAGACTGCAGTGTAAAACAGAAATTGTTTGACTGAAAATAAAAACAGTGTAAAACTCGTGAAAAAAAAGCTCTGCTGAAAAAGATATTTTTGGTATTTTGGTGGCAAATCAGACTCGTATGTGCAGCTTATGTGATTTGAACCTGGACTTAAAGGTGCTACGTGAATATAAAAAGGCAGCAAGAAAGACACAAACTGTACAATTTTAAAAATCATTCGAAGATAAATTACAATTATTGCACCCTAAATGAGCTGATAGTAATGTACTAAGCAGAAGGTAGTGCATGCAAATCAAATCAAATCAAAAAATTTGACAGAAATGTTGCTAAAAAATGAAGATACATCAGCAATTGTGGTGATCTAAAATTTTAAAGCTATAGTTGCATTTTGAATTGACGAAGTTGAAAAACTTATTCAAAGTGAATCAATGGTTTAAAATAGCCAAAGTCAACATTTTTTTTTTACTTTTGGTGTTTGCCTGACATTAGATAACCTCATTAAACAAGTGCAGAAATACAAAAATACTTTCTTTTTTGCATCAAAGGCATCAATTTACAAGAAGGCACAAGGAAATTCAATAGTAATCTTTTTCTTATAGAAATGAACACCACTGTGTGTGATGATGTGTGGAGAGGACGCAGAGGGGACATATGACGTGTGTTTAGCAGGGCGGCTCGTGTTGTGACTGCTATGTAAATATCTCATTAGTTCGGGTTAATAACATTCCTGTGCTCTTGGTTGTAACATAAAAAAGACAAGATCTAAGTGCTAAAATTTCCTCGTTCACCGTCCGTCCAGCAAGAGGCTGATGAGCCTATTAAATGTCAGCCTGCAAAATTATGCAAGAGGCTAAAAGCGTTTAAGTCGGACATAAATACCAGCACACCCCGAGGATTTGATTTGGAATTATTTATGTCCCTCAGATCGGGACGAACAGGAAACAAAAGAATAATTAGACTGGCGTGCTGCGCGCCGCCCGTCTTGCACGCTCTCGTGCCCACCGAATGTGAGACGCTCACCCATTCCCCCTCAAACTTGATGGTTGTTGAACTTATTTTTAGTGTCATTTGATAAGCTTCCCTGCTTGCACAGAGACATCCCACTGACCCAGCCACTGGTCATTGTCTATACCGCTTCCCGTCAAAGCCGGCGCGCTTTGTCAGGTTTCGACTCGAATATCCATTTTGCATCTGAAGTACGGTATCCGAAGTGACTGGATCATTCGAGCCTTTTTCTTCAGCTGCTGCCCCCTTTCCTCCCCCACAGTGTTTCCGCTCACACTAACATCATTTGGGATTGGCGTCATGACAGCGCGCTTGAGATATCCACCATATATTTAAGTATATATCCCCTGCTTTTTGGGGTGAGGGAGTTGGGGGGTGGAGGGGTGGACATAATTTCTGGAAATGAACAATACTTATCCGTCCATCGCATCCGTTCCTTTAGGTTTACGTTTTGGACGTGTCGCACCGTCACCGTCGCGCGGTGTCCTCTTTTTTCCTGTGAATAACGCAGTAATAGGTCATTCAATGTCAAAAGGCATAAAAAAGAGACAGCCAAGTCTTCACAGGCTGCTGCTTGCTGTTGCCTTTAATTATTTTAATTAAACTTTGATATTCTGGTGCTGAAAGAACTAGTGAGTTGTGACGCAGCCGGAGAGCCCTTGGAGGATTGAGACGGTGGGCAGAGGAGCGTCGACGCGGCTGTATCTATATCTTAAAAGTCTTAACTGATAGGCCTGTTTATGGGCTGTGATGTGCTACGCCTTGCTGAGCAGAGAGCAGACTGCGCTGAAAACAGGGGCAAAAAACACCAAGCGCCATGTCAAGGTCTTAAAGGCATCAATCCCTCAAACCTAGCTGGAGATCATCGTGGTCAGGAGGCTGTCCTGCGGTCGAATAACGCTCTATTAATTTTCTTGTCCCCAGTGCATAATGAAAGGAAGGTGTCTTTAAAAAAAAAAAAAAAACTAAAGGCAAAGTCTTGATGCCTTCCAATACCTTGGGGCATCCTGTCTACAATTTGTCATGCGTGTGCACTTCTCAGTGTTAAAATGACAAGATAAGCCAGTCAAAGGGCAGCCGCCAGGCATCCAGCTCTGCGGAAGTTGGAGAGGATTCGTGATGAGACATTGCCAAAAGGCAACGGACTTCTGCACTTGTGAGGCCCACTGGGATTATTCCGACTTCGACGCCAAAGGCAAACAGCCCCTTTCTCCATGTTTTTTTTTTCTTTCTTTTTTTTTTCATTTTCTCTTTTTAGATAGCTTCCGTCTGTGTCCATGAAATGAGTTTTTTTTTTTCACAGAAGGCACAATATGGTCAGAATATGTTAAGCCTTTGGTGTGCACGAAAAGCTAACCGACTCTGAGTGCTAAGTTCTGGGGCGCCCTGTGCTTCTGGTCGACTTTTTTTTTTTTTTTTTCTTAATTAACAAAATATTTGGTAATGGAAAAAGGCAGCAAATAATTTAATGAATAAGAGTTAATATAAACATTTCACCCTGTGTGCTTCAAAGGGCGAAGGGCAGAGAACCAGTAGGGAAACTTTGTGCAGAAAGTAGAGCGGAGTGAGCAGATAGTGGTTTCAGCTGAAGGATTACAGATTTTCAAAAAAACCTGAAATTCTCCTCTTGTCCACAGCGATCAGCACATGTTGGGTTTCACACAGTCGTCCTTCTCTTCTACTGATGCTGCACACGGCTGAAATTAATACACCGACCCTGAAAGCGCAAAAAAAATAAATAAAAAAAATTAGAACTTTCATAATTAAGAACCATCTTATACTTTACTGCAGTTTTTCAAGTACTTTTTGTCCTTCATATTGAGCATCTCTAATCATTTTCTTATCATCTCATTTACATAAAAAAACTACTTTAAACAATACACATTAAAATATGTCCAAATGTGATAATGATGACAATAGAAAGGTTAAAGTAAAAATAAATAAAAATATTGATGTATATATATATATATATATTTATATATATATATATATATATATATATATACACATATATATACACACATATATATATATATATGTGTGTGTGTGTGTGTGTGTATGAATGTATATATTATTATTATTATTATTATTATTATTATTATTATTATTATGAGTAAATTTCTTCTGATACATGCCAATACATCAAGAAAGCACAGCAAGGGAGGTGATATTCAGTAAGTGTAATAATAACAAGTAGTCATACAGATGTAATAAAGACAAAGCATAGAGTAAACACAGATAAATTCATGACAGTATCATTTAAGGACAAATAAAGTTCATCAATACCCCAATGAGCAGAAATTGTATTCAAATACAAGAAAAAGCATCAATTGGTGAACCAGCAGCAGACATTCCTGTTCCCCCACCACACTGAGAATATTGACCAAAAAAGGCATCTTACTGTAGCCCCTCTGTGCATGGTCTCACCCAACATGTGTATGTGTGTGTGTGTGTGTGTGTGTGTGTGTGTGTGTGTGTGTGTGTGTGTGTGTGTGTGTGTCCAGGCAGCTGTCTCAGCCTCTCAGTGCAGCAGCAGCAGCCTGTTCACCGACAGTAGGCCGACTGGCACCAAGAGGGAGCTCTCGCACAGCGAATCCTCAACAGCCAGCAGGCCTCCGACCTCACACTCACACACAACTCTGACTCTCTGTACCTCCGTCAGTGTGTTTACATGTGCTTACTGTAACCTCATTACAACATCGTAAAGGTAGTCATTAACCCTTGTTGGAAATTTGTCCTCTGCATCCTTTGACTAGTTATAAATATTTACTGGGCAGCATCAGCGTTGCAAACAAGGACTAACTCATATCTGAAAACAGTGTCTGGGTCAAGCCATAGCAGGATTATTCCTAAAGGATAGGTCCAACAGAAAATATAAAACCTCACAATTTCTAACTTCATAGTAATATCAATCCATGCACATGACCGGTGCAATGAAGGTGATTGGAATTTTGTTTGCAATACTCAAAGCAGTGAAAAATGACTCAACACGTACAACACAAACAATGTCTCAGCTGTGACTGATGATCCACAGACCTCACTGTAAACTGTTTTTACTGGGACAATTTCTTGGTTAAAAAGTAGTTCTTTAAAAGTCTTCTTCTTCTTCTTTAAAATACAACAAGAGTGTCCTTGAGGAAAGCCATGCAATCATGCGCAAAAGCTCAAAAACAAAAAGCCTCCAATCAGCTTCAAAGTCAGGACCTTCTGGCTGCAAGTGTGAAGCTGTGAGACTCTGAGCAGGTTAAAAGATTAAATACACAACGTTAACAGAGCCACATTTTTTGGCCACGTGGATGCATGCCTGAATTACTACCTGCTGTCGAAGACTTGAGACAGAGAAAGTATCACAAAGAGCCAGAATGATTCTAGTTTCCAAAATAACTGAAGCCACTGAAACTGAAATGAATCAGTCTGAATAAGATGGTTTCCACAGCTCAAAACATGAGAAACCTATTAAGAAAAACTGCACGCTCACACCACAGAGACTGTCCTCTCACTGTGTGTTTAGTCCAAAAAAAAGATCAGGGGCAGCTTCATAACACAAAGCAGGTCTCTTGTACAAAATAAACCCTTGATAGAATAAAAATAGGCAAAAAAACTAAAAAATAAATGTGATCACTGACCAACTACATGTACAGTAAAAACATAACAGCACATCTGAGTATGTTTTTTATGATTTCCTACCTGAACCTGGTTTCTTATGTGAATGTACTCTGGTCTCCTCTCCCTCTCGCTGTGCCTCCTGCTCTCTGGATTACCAGACTGATTAGTTGTTATTGTCCAGACCTGATCTCCAAATATCGTGTCTGGACAAGTGTGAGCATTTGCTTATCGACTACATTGGTTGTCATAGTAATAGTACAGGCTATGGCACTGTAAGGACATCTTTCCTGTCCAGCAAGAACAACAACATAACATGAAAGCATAGCTTCTGCTTTGTCATCACAGTGCAGGACATACTTGCTGTTGCTGTATCTGCTTCTTTTGTCCCAACAGGTGTTGACTACACATTTAATCGGCTGCTATAGTCTTGCTTGACAAAGACATTTCTATACTGTTTTTTTTTTTTTACTTTTTTGGGAAAACGCATATTTTATCGTTAATAGTTACTGAAAATACTACACTGATAAAAGAACAATCTTAAAATACAACAATTTTCATAAATACTGTATGCTTTGATTCTCCCTGAAGAGTAAGAATCAGAAGGGAGACGCTGATATGTATCAGTATAAAAAGGTCTTTAATTGATCAGAGCCTATGTTGCATTAAGCAGTTATTGGGGGAAAAAAGTACAATTGGATATCATATCAATTTTGGTTGTAATTTCCGGACCAGGAAATGTGTGACTGCAAAGTTTTGAATGGCACAGAGTTTCGAGTTTAAAAGACCTGATTCACTGAATTGGCATTACAATGTGTGTACATATTTGAATTGCACATCTCTGCCTTTCTCTGTTTGAGAACAGAAAAGCACATTCTTGCACATGCATGCTTCACACAGTCCAGGTGGCTGCTTCCCATTGAGGTATTATGGAGAGAGATGACCAGGACGTTGGCTCCTGAGCTGCAGGGTGAACACAGAAGTCAGCAGCCAGTTCCTCTGGTGTGGGAGCTCTTACTGTATCTGCACTACAGTCTGGCTCCGGAGCAGAAGTGTGCACGGACCGACTGTGACGAGGGCTTTAGACAAGCTGGAGAATCCTCCATTTCTCATTATTTGGCAGGGCTGGTGGGTGTTTGGTGGAGGGGTGGGGGATACGCTCCATCTCTGCATGGTAAGCCCCTCGACGTGTACCCTCTGCAACTAATCTCACACAGTCAACAAATAAGGCACATCAGATGCTGTTTTGGCCGCGGCCATCAGAGCGGCTAAGTTCAGTGGATTTTACGGGTTTTACGGTGCAGGGGCTCGGTGAGGGAAGAAGTGCTCTCTGCGGCAGCAGAATGGCAGGGGAAGCAGGGGGATCTGGTGCGAGGGCGAAGCAGGTGCAGCACAATACGGTCAAACCCATTCCAGCTCCCCTGTTCCCGGATGAGC
The DNA here is from genome assembly GCF_040436345.1 of Pagrus major. Lineage (NCBI taxonomy): Eukaryota > Metazoa > Chordata > Actinopteri > Spariformes > Sparidae > Pagrus > Pagrus major. Next base: position 17,406,347 of record NC_133219.1, read on the forward strand.
GGGGCCTGACTTGGCAAGGAGTGCCGCCTTGTAACTGGGCCATGTTGGAGAGATGGAGGCCCACCTGTGCCACCCGGAGCGGCAGAACAATAGTCTGAATATGTCAGCATGAAATGTCAGTGAAATCTCATCAGACGGATGGGAGCGTGACTGCAGATAGACGGGTGGATGAGTCAGGTGGAGAGATGGAGAGGTGAAGAGACAAGAGGAGGGGGTGAGGCGGAGGGGTCAGAGAGAGGCATTGACTTTCCAAATGAAGACTGTGATTAATAAGGTTCATTACTGACACTCCACTGACGTTCTATTGAAATAAATGAGAATATATTGAATGGTGACATCAAATTAAACTGATTAGAACAATAATCCTGAGAGGTCCAACACATAGAGGTAGATCGTTTGCAACACAAGTATGAAAATCATTGCCTAAACTAATGATTACCTACCGATTTACATTTTTTGAGTTATTCTCTGGTGTTTAAAATGACTAAATATAAAGTAATGTCCATTTTAATCTTTAAAACTTGTCTTCAATTTGTTTTTTTTGTCTAAAAAACCCCCCCAAAAGATTCAGAATACAACGATTTGAGGTGGAAAATAGCTGCAAAATGTCACTGACAAAGCTGGAATGTACTGAACAAATATTTGGCTTTTTTACTTGATGAACTCCCTAAAATGATTAATCAATTATTAAAGCTGTGGATTCATTTTCTCATCAATTTACTGACTGCTAACTGCAACACTAATACAAACATTTTGAGCAAGAACAAAGAGTTAAAATGCTGCCAAAAATTACAGGATTCTTGCATATTTCAAATTTTGTTCTCTTATGTCGTCAATAATCTGAGCAACCAAAATTATCTTCTCAAGTCCCAGCACCAACTCTGAATGTTGACTACTTCACTAACAGGAGTTTTAGCCACCTACACTCAAGTCTTGTTAGCGGGAACCCTCGCTGTGTGTTGACAGGAGCTGCAGAGGTCCACATTTGCCCAGTCCTCAGACAACATGTTTGTCACTTGGACTGTTGGCTTGTAACTTGAGGCAGAGCTCCAGAAGTGAAGTGGAGAGAGTGTGACTGTATGTGTGTGATTTTGATTCTCATCTCTCGCAGTGTTTCGCACCCTGAGCAGCTTGAGTCCCCCAGAGCTGCAATTCTCTGAGGAGCTCCGCAGCACGAGGCTGCAAGATTCAGAAAGCAGACAGACGCAACTTAAAGCTCAGACCAAACTCTGTACTATTTTATGCGTTTTTGAGCTCTTACACTCGAAGAAAGCAAGAACTACTGCATGAAGATTTTAAATAGTTATCATTCTTGTCATAATAGTGTTTGTGAAAGTTTCTGGGAAAGAATCGATGATACTGAGGAATATTTTTGTTTCTAGTAACTAAACTGTAAAAAAAAAAAAACTGACTGCAAATTGATGGCTGACTGGGCAGCCCTGTTATTTGTACGCGTCATATAAATTATTTGGACAGTTCTACAATTTGTGTCATATCACATTCACATTACATGTATATTAGCTGACCATCATGTCCGGTCGTAGAGGGTATGGTGGTCGTGTGACAGCTGATGGCTGCCGAGTCAAAGACCACTGTTTGAGATGGTGTTGTAAAACTTTTAGCGTGAAACCACTGGTTGATCTTAAGGAGACGTCAGGACAATATCCAGCTGTGTTTGTGGCGACAGAATGAGGTAACCAAAATCAAAATCCAAGATATTTTCCTCACCCAAAGATAATAAGCACAGCATTGTCTCAACATAATACTAACAATCGAACAAAAAGAAACGTAAAGTCGCAACATAAAGAAATGTTTCAACATATCCATGCAGAAATGTCAACTGCAACCATTTATTCTGGTGATTTGGTTGGCCTGGGTGGGTTTTGAAGACCTATAACATAATAAATTGAACATCTGGTTACAATTTAGTTCCCTAACCTCATCACAAAGTATTTATTTATTCTGCATAACATTTCTGGGTAGATGGCAATGTCTGCTCTCTTTATCTAATGTCCAAGAAAGGCAATGCTAAAGGTCCACTTCCTATTTCCTGGCTAAAGATGGGATCTGGGACAAATTCACTTGAGTCAACAATGGCTGGATGGTTGTGTAAACTCTCCATAAAACGTCATACATACGAAGGAAATGATGGCTGGCTTTATGGTTTTCATTGTATGCAAACAATCATTCACTTACTCAAGAAATTACCAAATGTAAACTATGTTTCTATTGTTGGCATGGATACCAGTAAAGATACATTTTGAAGCGTTTGAAATGTTTGTTCTGACATCTCCAGAGTGCATGAAAAGCTTTTAGTGAGCAGGCTCAACTGTAGGTTGCAGCTGGACACATATTCCAACTCCAAAGAAATGGAAAGTTAACATTAGTAATACTATTTATCCAGAGCTGAATCCATTCATTGTGGCTGGTTTTGAATTGAGGGTTTTTGTACAGCGGCTCCATGGTGGATGGTGCCCAAACTGTCAGTTCACCTTAAAAACCAGAACATCAACACATTTATAAAACTTAGGTATGTCATTTCTTGCATGGTAGGATCTGATCCAGAGCGTGAGTCAGTCCCTGGAAGTTACACCCATGTGTGTTTCTTCCTCTGCTTTCCTTCTCTAATTTAGAAAATAATCTAGACATCTTCTGTGATCTGTAAATTAAACAAAACTACAACTGAAAAATTAAGTCGCCATGTGTTTGTCTCATCGTGATACTCGGAACCAGTTCGAAACGAAACTCAACATTTTTGGGAGACAAATAACAGGAAATAAACACAGCTGATGGCGAGTTAGCTCTCTTCCAAATGTTTGTATTGGATTGTCTTATTAATTGATTGTATAGTTTGTCCCATTTATGATATCATAGACGACAAAAAGATGCATGAAAGAAGGCATCCATTTAGGTTACAGAACGAATCTCCCATCTGGACTGTAGTGTGAAAACACTTGCAAGCATGAGAGTTGTAATCCAGTTGCAAGATGCTTATTTTGCAGTGATAAGCTACAGGATTTGAAAGATTTTATTACCAGAACAGTCTTTTTTTTCACATTAGAGCTTTGCAGCCTATACAGTAGCTTAGTTAATCGAGGGCTTACTTAATCCAACAGCAACAGGATGACTGCAACTCTCATCACATTAGTCCAACGCTTGTTTGTTGTTGTGACAAAATGTTAATGAGCTAAACAGGAAATTTATACCATAAGAACTCATATAATTGATGTAGATGCTCCACTTTTGACTGCATGCGACTACAGTACCTACAGTATGTACTGCTGATACGTGTCCACCTGAAAAGGTTTGGGAAAGGGGTTTTCAGAGATCAGGAGGAATGTTCTAGTAAGTGCAAGATGAAATTAGGTACATCACCTCTGAACAAAGTGGAGACTTTGTTGTGTCACAATGTGCTACAAGGTTGGTCATCAGTCAATAAGAAACTGTTACCCGAGCTGACTGGTGGATCCAACTGGTGCATCACTAGCTACACTATTGTGTCACGTTCAGGACAGACCTGTTTGCACCTGTCTTTCCATTTATGAATAATCACTGCTTTTATCGTTCAATGCATGAAGTGACTATTAAATAAAGTACATAAAGGAATTAACTGCTTTTTCTTTAAAAACCTAAATCAGTATTACAATCCCAAATCTTATAAAATGTTGTTACTTGTGGGCAAATTTTCACCCCTGTCTGTTTGTTGGTTGGTTGGTTGGTTTGTCAGCAGGTTTACACAAAAACTACTGAACAGATTTAGACGAAAACTGGATGGAGTACGGGTCTTGGCCCAGAATAGACCCCATTCATTTTTGGTGTGGATCCGAATAAAGGGGGATTTTATTCTGAACTTTTTTCTCACTTACTATAAGGTCGACTTTTTGACATTTTTAATTATTTCCCAAGGAATCATAGATCTGGATGAAAAAAATATGGTGTATTTAGCTGACTGGTATCTATGAGTGAGTACAATTTGATGCTCAACTTAAATCTGGTGATCTTAAACTATGGTTAAGCAGTTATGGGTGGTTTTAAATGGGACTGTTGGGCCTTGGTGGAGGTATGCACTCTACTGAGTGCCATTCTAGTTGACGATGAGTTGCACAATCAATCCTTTTCAATTTTCTGATCTCTTATTAACTTTGAACTAAGAGTTGAGATCATGTAAGTTAAAAAATGGCCACATTTTGGACAAAGATAAGCTAAACAAGCAAGTTCCTGGAGATTGAGGTAACAAGAGAGAGGGGTATGATACTGCAACAAAGGTTGCCAGTTGTGGTGGCCATGTGGCAATGCCTAATGCCTAATCATTTGGCTATTAAGGCAGTCTGGTTCACCATTACTTTTACAAAGTATAGTTACAAACAGGAGTCTAAAACCATATTTTTTTGTTGTAAATGTCCTCCTGGAGGATGTAGCAACAATGGTGCCATTTATGGTTTTTCTTCAGCGATCATTTCTGTCTTGACTGTATGGTAACTATGGTGGTTTTTCTTAGCCTAATCACTAATCCAGGGTTTACCAACCTGGATAAATCTTTTTTTTTCAAATCAATTAAAGTGATCCCTGCTGGTACAATCTACAATCAGTATAAAAAAATGTACTCTTTGAATAAAAGAAGGAGTGTGAACTGTCCCTGCCTATCGAGCTTCAGCCACCAGACATGTGTTCTGTTTTACTCTGTGCTCTCTGCCACATATTGAACAAATTAAAAGTTCAAGTTGAAGGGAGAAGCACAGCTGCACGGGGACAGAGGAGAGAGCCAGGGTGTGAGCAATCCTCCCTCCACGAGGCTGCTGGCCCTCTTCTCACAGCCCCTCGTCCACACACACACACTGCCCACACAGCGCTGCCATCTGGCCTGCTGGGAAATCAGAGCCACCTGAGACTCGGCCAAATACATGATGCTCGCTGACAACTCGGGCATCTCTTCTCATTGTAAAGAGATGAATAAAGATTATACAGGCACATACGGTACATGGGAGGACAACATAAAAAAATAGTTACTCCTTTCACAACTGTGAAGTTAAGGAGAACCTGGAAGAGGCTGGATGAAGTTTTTTCCTGTTCCAAAACAGGAGAGAGTTTCTATCTATACCTTTATGTACTTTCCATGTTATAAATAACGCTGTGTTTACATGTATTACTAGTGCATAGGGCTAAACACATATGAGTAAGACTTGTTATTGTTAAGAACTTTGATATGGACCTAAGCGTCTGTAGCCTTCCCAAAAACATAGCCAAAAGTTAATGGACATCCATGAACAACATTACACCCATTTGTGATTGTTGAACATCTTCCAAGCCCATGCACATAAATCTGCAGGTGTAACAGCCTCCACTCTGCTGGTTTCAGGCTTCAGGACACATTTGATAACCTCGCTACAGGGATTCGCTCCCATTCAGCCCAAAGAGCATCAGTGAGCTCCAACACTGATGTTGATGGTAAGGTCTTGCTCACTGTTCATGTTCCACTTGATACAAAAGGTGATGAATGAGGCTGAGGTCAGGGCTCTGTGCAGACCAGTGAGGTTCATCCATAACAAACTGGGAAACCCATTTCTTTATGGAGCTGGCTTGTGCACAGGTGCATTGGCCTGGTGAAGTATGAACGAGACACACACAAACAGTTGCCACAAGGTTGAAAGTGTACTGTTATCTAAAACTTTGTTTTATTTGTTTAAGAGTTACCTTTATAGTGAGTCAGGGACCAAGGCCATTAAAAAGTGCACAGAGTTGTGCACATACTTTAGGCCATAATGTATATACGTTTAGTCCTAGAGACTCAAGATGGAATAATTTCTGATACCATTACAGAATCTCAACAGCAGCAATATTCAATTCTTATTAAGTAAATACATTACTAGACAGCAGTTCTTGACAATCATGTATTCTTATTTATTCTCTGACTAATGTATGCACCATTGTAAAAACTAAAATGTTTGTTTTCTGCTTGAATTAGCTCAAAGGTATGCACAGATGGCACATAGAATCTGCCTTTAAAAAGCAAATGTGGTCCTTCAAAGTAAAAGTCTCTAGCAATGACACAAAGGGGTAAAGAAAAAAGTAAAAGTGCTAAACGGAGTAATTTACAGAAAGTTAAAATTACATATCTCCAACTCATTTTTTGGAATGCCCCTGCTGGCATAGTAGCCAACAACACATTACGGTTACATCCCTTGTTCGAATCCAGAGACCAGAAGTTGTATCATTTAAATTATGCAAAATCTGGTCAACTAATAGGTAAACAAGACTAAAAGACTGACCCAGTATCCGGTGGCATCTTTGAGTACTAGTTTAAATTTGACACGTTTAGTTTGATGCACAGCCCTACCTGTGGTTTGAAGATTGACTAAACTTTAGTGAACATGTAACTCTGGAGTAAAGGCCCTTTGAATGATGGGGACACTGAGTACAGTCTGATGTGCCTTTTAACAGTTAAACTTAGTTTCATACCATAGGCTATATCAGTGTAATACAAATATATAATGTTCATGTTAAGTCAGACAATAACCCTCATACCATCATCCTAAAAGAATAGCAATAATAAACATTTACCATCAAAACTGATGATGATATACAGTAAAAATCCACCCTCTGGCAGCATATTTACATCTCAAGCTTTTCAAACAGCAACACCGCCTCCAATAGTTTCAGTGTGAGTAAAGTAGTGGTTGATGGGCAATCAGGCTCTGACGGCTACTTCACTGACCCTGGGAGCAGAGAGGGAGTGAGCGACAGCTTGCAGTAAAAAAGTTATGCTAGCAGGCAGCAGCATATGGTCTGCAGACTGTCAGAGCGTCACTGGCTCCCATTTCCTGCAGATAACAGAATATTTTACTGAGTGTAGAAAAGAGAAACTGATGGTTAAGAACGAGGTCAGGTTCTTTGCATTTTTGATTGAGGTTTCCACAGCCATTTGGAAACAACGTTGATCAGATGGGAGCTTGATGAGAGCTTACTGAAGTGCTTTTTGACTTCAAATTATTTTGGTATGGGCAGGAGAACTGCCTTCCTCCTTACATCTACAAATGCTTGCATTGTCAGGTAAAGGGTTAGCCATGGCAGAGCCAGAACTGAAGTGTATTATTGGTGACAGCAAGTTGTCTGCTTTTGCAAAACATGAGTAAAGAAAGATGCTCGCCTGACTTCAGAACATGCTTCAAACACCTACAACATTTTTATGGTGCTGAAGAGCCAGACTCTTTCTTTTTGGCATAGCTATAGTTGGAACTCCAAATACTGCAAGTACAGGTATATAACTCGGAAATAAATTCTGCTTCTTTGTGCAAATTCACTTTAAGTTTGCCCCTGAAAGGTCAGGTTCTGCTACATAAAAATATCCTTGCGGTTTTAGGGCTTCAGAGTGTTGCTTAAAGGCACTTCAGAAAGGGACATGCTTGCCAACATGTCTTTCAACTGAAGGCCTACAAGGCCATCTGCTGCATCATATCATTTGCAAATTTTCTATTCTGTTTCCTGTCAACCTGTACCTATTCACTCCAGTCAGTGTAAATAATACTGCCAGCTAAATGTCTAAAAATGAAACAGCTCTTGACTCTGTATCAGCTGTCTGTTGTTGCAGGGATAAGTGGTATCTCCTGAAGCTTGAAAATGGAGGATGCAGTACTGTAGGTGCAGCTGTTTCCTGCCGGGGCCTCCTGCTTGCTTCCACCCCCCCACCCTCTCTGGTTTTGTCAGAGTAAGTGCACATCATTGGCAGCTAAAAGCTCTGGGCACCGTCCCTCTGGTTGTTCCAGAGAAATGCCAATCGTTTTGGCGTCGACGGGGCCCTCACAGACGGCGCAGGAAGGCACAGATGGCACTAATGGACGAGCAGAATCCAACCGAGGGACCGGGACAGAGCCACACCGGAGCGCCGTCCAAATAACTGTAGTGTGAATGTACTGTATGGCCAACGCGCCGCTCTGCTCTAGCGGGGATGATGCCACGGCAATGCGGCATAAAGAATTTAAAATGATAAAATAATCATAAGAGAGGGAGATCGTGGGAGGATCAGCGTGGAGTGGTGCCAGGAGGATCAGACAGAGGAGAGATTGTTCTTGGGCTGATATATGCTGAAGTGAGTTAGACAGACCTCGTCCAAGTCAACCTACTGCAGCCAGACAACTGGGTTTACAGCTAATGGACTGACTGAGACACTGTCTGTCAAGGAAGAGCCAGTTTATAGACTGCACCTTCTCCTGGTACAATGGTACTTTTATACAACGTGTGAGCCAGCTGATAGTCTGTTTTACGACCTGTGAGGCGATAGACTTACATTTAGACTTTTTTTTGTCACCCAAATCTTTCCCTCCATTTCCCACGTGATGCCTACATGCAGCAGATCTTAACATTTGTTGTGTAAAGCATTGACAAAAAACATTACCGTGTGCACCACTCTCCTTTTTAGCTCGTAGTGCTAAGCAGATGCTTGTAGGAAGAACTAGTCACAGCTTTAAGTGGTGCTAAGAGGCCTCTGAAAACCCGTTTGGAGCTCTGTGTTCTTTTGATAAAAGTTTAAATACTTCTGAAGGGTCACGGCACCTTAAGTTTGAGCCTTTTTCAGCCAACTCTTCTAAAAATGCAAGCGGTCTTATGAGCTGAGAGGAAAAGCAGACAGGTGGGCAGATTGGAAAAATTGTAGCGTGACATTTTTCAATTCTGCAAACCACCAAAACAGCACTATATGGATAAAAGTATTTCAGGCGCTAGTTGGCAATAGAAAATACTGTTAAACAAAGATGACACAAGTAAGATGCTAAGTTATAGTTCACTTTGGATGAAAACATGCAAACTCCAGCATCACCCGAATTCCACTAAAGAAAAAAGAAAAACAGGCCAGTTCAGCACTGGACACACAGCTGTTCAGTGTCCCAAAAGCTCAGATCTGCCGTACAACACACTCAGACAGCATGTGCAACCCTTCTGACCAGGGATTCCAAACACAAACCACAAATAAAGAGGGGGCCATTTGTTAATTTTGTCTTCTGTGTGCCACAGTGTATCAGCGTCCGTAGAGAGCCGGTGGGCTCATCTGTACTTTTAAATTACGTGTCATCGCCACAGCCGTTCTCCCAGTGAGGCCAGGAGAGACGCCACAAACACTCAGAACTGCACTCAAAACATAAGCTCTCATCATGTCTCGGGGCCACGGCCCTATCAACAAACATCTCTTATATTTGGCTAAATAAAGTCTGTGTAATATTTGCCTGTTAATACTTCACCATAAAAATTGTCTGTTTTATGCTAAATGGAATGAACCTCGCTGTTGCTTAAACCTCAGGGTTTTTAAAGGCACACACACAAACACAACTGATGATAAAATATGTATTAGCATGACTTCAGTGTCTCGTTCACAGACACAAAGCAGAATTTATCCCCTGTAGCAAACAATTCCATCACTGCAGATATTAAAAGAGGTGCAGGGGATGGATGAAGAAGCACTTTACATGTGCATATAAGATGCCTAACATTCTCTTTCGGATCAGGTGCAACATCTTTTAACACTGCAAGTGATATTTGCTGCGTGATTGTTAAACAGTAGTGACAACTTGCATGGATTGACTGCTGCAGCATTTTCTCTGTAACATGAAGTCCCACTAACGTTCTCCCTGTTCTGATGGTCGATATTACAGGAAGTCCTGAGTGATGCATCTTTTCTCACTGCTGCAGAAGATATTAGATTTTAGAACTGTGTTTTTAAGTAAAATAAATCTACTTACAGCTTACTGGCACTATAAAGTAGCAGTTTTTTTGTTGTATACCTTAAATCTACATGAAACAGCAACAAATTACATATTTAAGGGGAGAAAGGTAAAAGAAATGCATTTAAAAAAGTAATATGTAATTTTATAAAGCGAGTGCTGAGTTGATTGAAAAGGTGATGTTTACTCTTTATGTACAGTGACATAGTAAGTTTTTTTGACCTCACAAGACTTTACAGTAAAATTTGGCTATTTGCTTGCAGTCACATTTCTGATGTGATAAGGAATCATTTTGTAAAATGCTCTTTCACTCATGACTCCAGCATTGTTTCAGCTAGTGCAACTAGTGCTTCAGTTTAACTGTCTGACCTGTGACTACAGTACACTGTTTTTATAACAGGCCCTTCAAAAGCAGCCAGCCTTTACCGTCTGCATCTACAATCAGACAGCCTATAATATTAATCATTCCTTCCTATTTTAAGACTTGAAGGGATTTTTTTTCCAAAAAATAAATATGCTGGGTATCCATTTGGTCTAAACTTTGTTGCCTTAAATTCATCTGTCAATATTTCAAAAACACAGATGATTCAATCTTCAAAAACCTATTTGTAAACAAAGGTTTTAAGATGACTCATTAGCAGCAATGTGCTTTACTTCCATGCCAGTCGTGTTTTTGTCAGAGTAGGCAGATATATTTTCAAGTGCTGAAGATCTCATTTTGGAATGAAACTCTTTGATTGGCCTCAATTTTTGGACAGTGTCCCTTTAATGTGTGTAAATGTGAGAGTGGGTGTGTGTTACTACTCGGGTTCCCTGCATGGTTCCCCCTCTTCCCCCTCCACCAGCGGCATGCTGGACGGGGTCACATGTGATCTGCTCTTAGCAGAGATGCAGGCCATGCGACAGGGAGGGCCAGTAATTGGAGTGAGCTGTCAAGACGGGGCGGTGTGTTTGTGTGTGTGTGTGTTGTGCACGTGCCAGAGAGGCTGCCCTCCTACAGGGTGGCACATATTAAAGTCCCTGATGAGACTAATGCAGGAGGAAATGGGTTTGGCGTTGCGCCCGGTCGAGAGGTGAAAAAGGAGGCTGGTCTGGGTCAACCGTGACCTGAAATGAATCTGGAGCAAGAGCGAGAAAAAGAAGAAGACAATTTCTGTGTGTTTGACTTTCATGTGTGTAATCCTGAATTGTTAATTTTTGTAATTGTTCCTCTCGATTTGATTTGCAATGAATATTCATATTTTACCAAGATATTCCTAAAAAAAAAAATTCTGTTCCCCAAATCTAAAAAAGCAACATCTCATATTTGTATCATTACTGAATCATTGATCCTTCAGACGCAATTAGCAAGAGAGAGATCACAGCCCTGGATTCTCTTTAAAGAGTTAATCAACAAATTAAAGATGCAGATTTGCAGCTAATGACGTGCCGACGTGAACTGCCAAAAACATGCAACGCTTTCCTGCAGTTGACATGATTAACAACAATTACAAAAAAGGTAAAACAAAGGAATTAATGGAAAATTGTGTCTAATCAAAGACACAAAGGACATAATTGCGCTGTGTGTTGATGAATTAATTATTATTAGTCTCTCTGACAATTCTGGTTTATTTTATCTTTGCCAGTACATGAACATCTGTAGCTGCCTTATTAGTGTTTGGCTCTGACAGACAAAAAAGTTACTTGTGGAACACATCAAGTCTTTATGAATTGTTTAACCAATTAGTCTGCCTGATTTGGGGTATTGAAGGTTTTCTCCTTTATTTCGTCTTTTAATAATTATAATAATCCCTGTTTATTCTTATTATAAAGTAAACTGATGTTTCTTTTCATTTTTCATCACGAAATGTAAGATTTTAAAATGCGTGGATGTGAGGTAAGGTATTAACATCTACTCACTTTCACTCATGTCCTGGTATCAGTGTGAATAATCTTGAAAACAACTGATTATGTGTGGAAAAATCACCCTCATCTTAAAATTTACACAATTCCCTAATTATATTAATTGTTTTGACCTACAAGTTAGATTTCGTCATTTGAAAACTCAATTTCGTTTAACCTTTTAACCTAAATGTATTTAAAGCTAAAAGAAGCATACAGTTTACGGCAAAACACACAATTAACTTAAAAACCCAGATACTTGATATTTTTTTCCGAGCATTTTGAACATCCACTCTGTGTTGTTGTGCTGAATATTCCAAGGCTGTTCTGCTTATTTAGCAGAGCTCATCGTTGATTTACACTAAACGTTCTGTGTTCATAATTCACAACCAAAATCTGTCTCCATGTTCAAAGTTAAATCTGATTTTACAGCAAAAATTCCAGCTTTAAATCTCAACAGGAGAAAAGTTGTTATTTACGAGGCTGTAAACTAACAGGGTGGAAACAGAAGCGAGCGGCGGCGGCCTGCTACGCTGGGTGGAAAGGCTCGGTGATAAAGCATCTTGTTAGCTCTACTGAGGAAAATATGCTTATCAAGCCGCATGTTAATACAAGCAGTAAATAATGTGATCATCGGCCAGCGATGCTGGAAATATAACAGCGTGAAGGAGCCTGAAGCCACGCTGACTACAGGGAGGTGTTGTGTGTGTGTGTTTTTTTAAACATGGGCTACAAACTGTGAGAACTGGGTTAATGTGACCTGAGCAGTGAAGACATTAGCAGCAACACACACTGGGTGGACCGACAACAGGCATTTTACCAAACACACACACATACACAGGGCTCACAAAACCTCAGACAGCTGTGTAAAGGCAAGGTACATGAATAAAAATGTAACGTGATAAATCAGTGCACAAGACAAACTATAAACAGATTATTAAGTCAGTCTTAATGGATGTCTGCTACTGGGCAGAATTAACATGCAGGTTTTGTTTTTGCTGCTTTCAGGGGGAACTGAAACCGCAAAGTGAGCAAAAATGAATAAAATAATGCACACGTTTGCTTCCAATGTGTAATTTTTTTAACTGAATTATCTGATCTTCACTTGTGGGACTCATTTTGAATGTATGCATGTTTTGACTAGGCAGTAAGTCAATGTAACTGTATTTCATCTTTCAGCAGAATCATATCGAGGCAATACAATTGTGTCATATGATTGTGTCACCAATTCATTTTGTCCAAATTAATGATTTAGAAGAAGGTGTAAATAACCAGTTAGTTAAAAAAAGTTGTTACGGTTTTTATTTTAAATAAAGAAAATGAAAAGTTAAACACATTTAAGTGCTTTGAACATCATTTAGATTTGACTGTGTATGCCATTTTTAGATAGTTGAATACCCATGGGTAATTACAGAAATTTGAAAGACTACCTTTGAGTATTTTGCAACATGTAAATGGAATAAATCATAAATGAATTTAAATGTATATGTCCTGTTTTATTGGGGGATGCTAAATTTTTAAATTTGAACAAATTCAGAGAGATTTTTTTTTTTCTTTTCTTTTAATTCCAAATATTGGTGGACATTAAGAACCATTAAGCTGCATTAAAATCTGTTCTTGACTATTAGGAAGCAGAAAAACAACACTACTGCACCACTATCTTACTAAGCTGTTTTAGCTGATATTGCTAATGTGGTGGCTAACAGCCTTCTTCAACATTCAATGTACATTATTCACTCTTCTTTTAGATCTGGTCTTTAGCCACAAGTTGCTAATTTTGTTTGTTTGTGAGAGCTTGACGGACTCTACAATACAGTCTATTTGCAGCTTCTTTAATAAAAAAAGGACGAAAAAGCAGTTCATCTCTGTGTAGAGCTTCTGATTAATGTTAATTCGCTGTGAATCGGGCACCACAAGCCATTTTTACACCTGATCTCTGTTCCTTTAACCACACATGTCCCTGCTGGCATCAGAGACAATCTTGCATTACAAACTTTCCCACTCCAGTGTGTTTCCATCATGCTGTCTTCCTCTGAGCTTATCTTAAGTCTCACTAAAGAGGAAATAACACAAAGAATCACAGAATTGAAAGAACAGAAAACAAATGAACAGACTGGAGCTCTTTAGTTTTGATGAAAACAAACCAACAAATTGAATACGGCAAGTAAATACTCCATAGCAGGAATCGTCTTTCTCTGTGAGCTTCTTAAAAGCTTCTCAAAAGTGCATATCAATAGTTAAGGCACACAGGTGTTAAGTTTCTTGACAATATCACGCTTTTGGTGTAATACATTATTTTTGCAATAAATCTTGGGGCTTCTCATTTTCAGTCCCATCAGTTCTCCAAACTCAAAATGCATCAACCACTACACGAACATATGTAGAGATATGACCCTTTATGACTGCAGGAAGTTTGCCAGGAACATTTTTTGGAACACAGAACTTTTACCTGCAATCTTCCTTTCCATCTCTATATGTCTACATTTATCAAATTGTCTTAATATATTAAGCTGTTAAAATGCAGCGGAAAGGCAAACAGATATACTTGAGGAACTTTCATTGTTTTGTTTTAATTTTACTTTTTTTTGTTTTGGTTCATGGCTAAAAAATGCATACAAATGTTTGATCCAAAATGAAAAGGTCACATTTTAATCTGTTATCTTCACTGTGCTTGAATTGCAAAAAAACATCATATAAAATTGACTAAAACTTGCTGGATTAGTTTCTGAGATTGCTTGGTGAGAAAGGCCCACCTCAATCCCTGATGTTTTATTATTTATTGTACCCAATAGCCCCTCTAGAGCCGTTCTTACAAGCTCACTGCTGATGCTTTGAGACTAAACTATGTTGAGTAATGCACAGTGTAAAATCAGTGAGTGTATCTTAAGAAATCCACAGGGTGCCACACACTTAGCGGAGGTCTTGGGGTGTACTACAGTGCAATCAATCCAGATAAAAACAACTGCTGTGTGCCTCTGTGGTACATCTGCTTTTTTTAAGGGACCGCCCTCTTAAGTTGCACTGCAGTTCTCACGACTGTCCTTAACACCCTTGGCTCCGATCACGAAAAAAGCAACAGTGAACTTGAGTCAACTCTGGTTGACCTGGGAGTTGGTAGAAGAATGGGGGTGGGAGAGTTGATTTGCAGTATGATGAATCGTCGCACAGCACGCTCAAACCTTCCCCGAGGCCCAGCAGTGAAATTAACAAGTTTGGCAGGCTGACGCTGCCCTCTGAGGCGGACACCGAGTGTTGCTTTGCGAGAGGAAGGCGGGCACTGCCTCTTTGTCTCAATGGAGACAAATCTTGGGCGGACTGTTTGTTTGGGGAAGGGGTGTGAACGGCGCACAAGTCCATCAAATCAATTAGAGTCTTATGCAGAGACGGCCTGGCTTGGCCTGGGCTGAAGGAGCTTGGCCCGATCTTTTGTGAGGGGTTATGTGAGTCAGAGTGTTGCCACAGCCAACAGTCATGACTCGTGTACTCACAACACCAGTATGAGCGGAGGGAGGAGGGGTGAAAAGCTTGCATATGGCCAGAGCCAGTGTGTCACATTTGGGCTACAGTTCACATTGGGCTCAGATGCTCACACCAATGAACTCGTGAGGATTGTCGAGCTGCAACACTGCGGCCTTGTTTGAGGGTGAGATTTACCAGCTTAGAAGCGATGGGTAGAAAACCACACTACGTGTACACTGACAAAACCAACTGCATACATTTATCCTCCATCTTATCCTTAGAACTGCAGAGTGTTTACGTCTAACGGTGCAAGGATTTCACAAAAATGCAACAAATACTTTTCTGAAGTTTTTATGCAGGATGAATACAAGATAAATACATTTTCTGGGTGTGTTTCCATAGAATTGGCATGGTTAAAAGGGCAGAAAGGAAGGAATGTAACTGCAAACAGTTATGAAGCAAACTAAAAAAAAAATATAACACCTGCAAAATGACAGTTTATCTAACGATTTTATATGCCAAAACAAGCAGAAATGTAAATTTTCTGCGAAAGTACAAAAGCTTTTTGTTTTTATCTCCTCATGTAAAGCTTCGAGAGGTCACACTTTACTCACATATTTGTGTAACACTCACAGTGATCCTGGATGAGGGAAGTAGTATTCCTGTCTGTCAATTATCGAGCTCGGATCTCTTCCAGATCAGCGTCAACTCAACACATCAACTAACCACCATGTGATTTCTCAGGTGATGGAGGCTTTCTCACCTTGACTTTCTAGTTACGAATATACGCAGGTTAATCTGTTCACACTTTCCAAACGTGTCTGGTTTTCCTTTTCCCTCTTTGAAAATGTGCAATCAACAGACAAACGTTATTCTGCTCGAAGCCAATGACTGCGTTTCATGGCTTCACTGAGCGGCAGTGTGCAGATGTGTTTTTTAGTACAGTTAAAGGAGGCAACTTTGTGGATGCACTTATAGTACTAGTAGTGAGTAATTAGTAATAAGTTATTGACATTAATACATGGTAGGGTATATTAAAACAATTTTGATTATCTTTCTCTTTCGGAACAAACTGTAGAGCCTGTTAGAGAGTGGGATTTTCTAGAGGTTATATCAGTGCTGCTTAATTGCGTCATGTGTGACTATTATTTTGAATTTAGATGTCTCACTATGAGGTTTTGTGGCATTAATAACAATACCACAGTCAAAATCCACAGAGCTGCAACATTAAGGTCAAATAAACACACAAAAACCTTCTTTAGGTGTAGCATTGGTTTGCTGCGAAGACAATATCATCAACTCACTCAGTCAGTTTCTAGTCTCCAAATGTCAGCTTCCACACGTGAAAAGGATTTTCCTGTTACTACACTTTTTGTGATTTAAATCCCTGCAGTAACACTGATTGCACTGTTTAATTAAGTAGGTTTTGAAGCTCTGCAGTGGGTCAACACTCATTTCAACTTCCGCTGCTGCCATGAGCACGAATCTGAGTGCGATTTGCATTATGTTAATTTATTTGCATATGTTGGGAACTACAGACATTCACAGTTGCCTGAAGCCTCATCTCAAACACTCAGTATTAAGTGTAATTATTCACCAGTGTTGGGCGACTCCATTCTCTACTGCGCGGCATTAAAAAGGCTAATATAACTGCTGTTTTCCTAATGGCGAGGTTGGTGGCCATGTATTTCATTACTATGTGCATACTGGAAGTCTCAGAGGATATTTCACCAGGAGGACCCACATATGATGTTACATTAACTGGCCGAGAGCATTTCGTTGCAAGTTTCCAAGTTTTTTGGGGAGTCAAGCTGTACTGTTAGGGTGACATGCATGCTAATCAGCGACGCCTCATCCTCTAGTCTTTTATTATGCGTTTTTCAACACAGCGTGTCAAGATTATTTCGTTTGAAGGAAAACGCCAGCTGTCATGTTTTATGCATTCGCTTTTCAGTTCAATTTCTCTTTCACGTTGCTGTTGGAATATGCAGCTTGACTTGTGCTTCAGCTTTTATATTTTACAGCGTACAGGTTTCATACATTCACTGCAGATGCTTGAGCCTTGATCGCATGCCAACGGACTAGACCCCATACAGCGGTGATGGGCTATGACACCAATGTAGCGTCTGGATGGGAGCGTGTTGGGATACAGCTTAATTTCATCTTCATCTAGCTGAAGCGATTATGACTCAAGAGTTCATTTCTTCCTGAATGGGTAAAGCACAAATGCTTTTCTGGGTCAATTAATAATTCAAAAATGATACCTTAAAAACAAAACTGAGAAGAATACGGAATGACAACAGGTGTGTCTTGAATCCAAATGTATGCTTGTTGTTGTAAAATGAAACTGAATTGCTGACAAAATGTTATAATCCCAAAGTCTCACTATTCTGTTTTGTCAGAGCACTAAGACTGATAAATCAATATGTTGAAATTGTGAACTTTCAAATTCACAGACACTATTCTTGTGTAGTCGAATATCTGTACAGGTCGGGCTGTCCTTGCTCATAGTAGAATACAAATATTCTATCAGCCAATATCTGTGCAAGATTTCGATATCTTCACGTGATGAAAAATACAACAGATTTTCAGTACAGAGAGCAAAGTACTCTTAACATATTCTTAAATTATGTTTCTCTGATATCTGTTGTTTTATGTCAGAAAATGTTTGCATGAGTGCTCGTGTATGAAGAGAGAGTGAATTGAAAAAAACATTTATATTAATCCAAGTAAGGTATTAAAAAAGTACGGTGATATCAGAATCAAAACTCCAGTATCAAATTGACGGCAGTATGCAAACATATTAAATGATATTTTACCTACTTTTTGATATAGTAGTCAGTTAAACATAAGCATGGTCATGTTTTTTCATTTTAGATGTATTACGCATGTATGTGCAAGGCTATTCTGAATTAGCACTAAAAAAAAGTAACACACACCAACTCCTAATAACCATTAATTATAAAATTAGTAAAAGTTTACATCTCAGCCGGTGCTTTGTCAGGTCATAATGTGTTTTGTCATGTACATTAACAAAACATACCAAACTGTTTTTAATAAGAAACCTGCCTAAATGTATCCAAAAGTTAGAAATGTTTGCCGATCCAGTTCAGGAAATCTCAGTTCTAAGTTGAAACAAGTTATCATGGTTAAGGTTCTGATCGATCATTTATGAGTAATTACCGGCTCAATACTGGTAACACAATGTCAATATCCATATATACATATATAAGTACATAAATCCCTGTATGAGTACTCACACATGCTCTAAAACTATTTCTTAAAAGCTTTGAAAAATGTACTTGCATACACAAAGGTGAATATCTGAATTGTATAAAATATGATAACGTCATCATGATTTGATTCCGCTGATAGTCAATAAATTACAATATTGGATTATCACCCAGCCATAAGAATGATCTTACATGCGAGCAGTAGACAGCAGGACTTTCAGATACTGTATGAGAAAATGGACCTATCAGTCAAAGTGCAGGGCAGCAACTCTCACGTACTCGATCTGTCTAATTGACTCAAAAATTCTGCCCTGATATCCCAAAGGGCTCTGGAGCAAAACCTGCACACACACACACACACACACACACACACACACATACACACACACACACACACACACACACGCACACACACAGAGGCCCCCTGTCCCCTTCGCTTTCTCCTCCATAGCCATGGCTTCATTAGCAGCGGTTTGCATCATCCCCGGTGAAAACGTCACATGTCATCAGTGACTCCATTCTTTATCACTTCCTGCGGTATAGACAGTGTAACCTTCAGAAACCTGCTGCCCACAGTTTTACGTCTTAATTAGGAGCACTGTCACAGGCGCCCAGCGCCCCTCGTCCCGATGTGAATGGACAGAGAGGGATGGAGATGGAGAGGGAGTGTGAAAGACGCAGAGGAGGACAAAGTCAGACACGAAGGCAGCAGACAAAGGCGGCGAGAGAGAAGGAAGGAAAAGATGTACAGTGGAGGAAAAGAGAGAGGGGCAGTAGTGGAAAGGGTGGGGGGGCTAGAGGATGAAGAGATGAGCATGGAACTTGTGACAGTGTGCAATAAAAGAGACGGGAGAAAGTAGGTAAAGAATTCTGAGCAAACCAAAGTTTCATCACGCAAAACAAATGATAATGCTCAGGCTGATTAAAAGGAGAAGTACACAAGAATACACCATCTTCTGATGTAGAGAAAACACAAAAATAAAACATACATATGTGAGATTGGATATTGTTTGAAATGTTATGATACAAAAAAAGACTTAAATTATGGCACAATATTGTGTATCGTACTTTTTAAAATACCAACATATGTAATTTTTTTTAATTAACAGAAGAAGTTCTAAAATGTTTAATGTGGTCTCAACACAAGCAGTCGTACAGGAACTTGTCAAAGAATAAACTGTACAAACAATTTTTAGCAGAAATTCCATGCCACGTTTTGGTAAATGACAGTTTTCACTTTGTACCACAGGCAGATTTTAGTAGGCGCCGACAAGGTTTTGAAGTTTAATAGTTAGCCGTAAAACATGTTCCGAAAATACTAAAAAGACAGATAATTCCGAAACATCTAAAGCCAAAATAGTCCCCCAGGAACCTTACAGCGCTTTTAAAGTCATGACACAGTGTGAGGTTGAAACCAGTGGGTATTTTAAACCATTATGCCCAAATAAATTAAAGGCCTCTAATATAATGTCTCTGTTTGCTCTGGCTAGTCTGAAAAACATTTCTGTGACCAAAAAAAATCTTCTTTTTCTTCTCATCTGGAGAAAAAATATTTTCATGTTGGTTTTGTCAAAGACAGCAGCAGTCAGCAGGAGAGTACAGAGAGAGAAAAGGAGGAGGAGGATGGTTTTCAGTGGAACTTGTGTTGGCTACTTGCTCGGCGAGAAAGAGTGAAAATCCGGCTTAGCGGCGAAAACACTGGAGACGCTTGTGTCCTCAGTTTGGGGACAGCTGACGGGTTAACACTATTAAGACTGCAGAGAACACAGCACTGAATGTGCATCTGTGCTCCCAAACAGTGGGATTGAATGCCGCAATCGAGGCGTTCACTCAGTCGCAGATACAGAGACAGACGGACCGCAGAGAAGCAAAGGGACGACTCAGGAACACAGATTCTTCTTGTTTTTTTGGTACTACACTTCTCTGATGGCTTTGTCTGTTTTGGAAGTTCATAAGCAAACACAGCTTTAAGATTGTATGTAATGAAAGTAGATCATCACAGTATGCTCTGGTTTAATTCATCTAATACAGTTTTTCCAATCTAATGGCATTTTTTTTTTTTTTTGCATTATTACTGCATGTACAGCATTTTACCTACATTTCATGTTACCTGTGACATAGAATAAAGTTCATGTTTCTTGATGGCCCGTGGCTAAATATCTGCTGCTGTGGTCCGACAACCAGCGATACAAATAAACAACAAACAATAAAGGAACAGTCCACTGAAGCTGTACTGGTGAGCTGCTGTACAGCAATAAAAGAATCATTCGAGCACTTAAGCATTAATTAAATCTATATCATCATTACTCAGTGTAATTGAAGGTGAGACAACCTATCAATTGTAAAAGATCACACTGTCATTAAGGTTAATAAGCTGTTTTATAAACTATCGTCATTAACATCAGATACATCTATTATAATGATAAACGACATATTGATAAAATAGGTGGTAAAATTGGCGTCTTCTTCCAAGATGGTGGCATGGACGAGGTGAGACAAATGAGACTAAGAGGCGAGCGAATCAAAGTCTGATCAAGATGAATTCTTAATTCTGCACTTTATTGTCGGAAAAAAAAGACGACAACTACATCTGGAACCCCTTCAAGGATGTTTTCAATTAGCCGCTGTGCCGTTTTGCCAACTATTGTCACATCTGCATCTTTTCTCTCAATCAATTATGAAACACTGTAATTTATTCATGGGATACTCAGGCTCCAGTTGTGAGAATGTATGACGAATTCGACAACTGGACTGACAGAAAAAAAGAAAAAAAAAAAGCTTTCAGCAGCGTCCTTAAAGAAGACATCTGTTTAAATCATAGGAGATGCAGTGAAAACTTGCATTAAGATTGTTTTCAGTAAATAAAACTCCCTTTCAAATGTGTGAGTGCACAACTGCTGGTGCATTTTTAACAACTGCATGGATGTCTGAAAGCTCAGATTTTGAGGTTTTTCAGCTGCATTCAGGACATTACAATAAAATACTCAATGTGATTTTCATTAATTTTGTTTAGTGTAACATACATGTAACTGCAGGAAGAAAGACATTAGCACCTGCTGCAAAATCATGTGTTGAAAAAAAACAAACATGTTTGACGCAAGTAAATCTCAGCAGAGGTCACTTAATAGAAAATTTTAATCAGCGTCAAATACAAATTAAAACGTCTTCGAATGGATGTTGAGCCTACAGTTTAGGATGAAAGAGCTCAGGCCATTTGCATGCTTAAGCTCATTAGCATAATTAAGCTCATGTTTAAAAAATGGCAAAGGCCTGGCGTTGAAGGAGTTAACGAGGTGGAGCCGGTAATTGGACGAGGAGTGACCCTTTCACAGCCGGTGATGGGGGCGCGGCTAATTCACTTAAATGGTCACTGGAGGCCGATCAAAACAGAGACGATGAGCATCTTGTGGTGCCTTACTGTTAATAAAAAGAACCAAACAAACAAAAAATTAAAACGGATAAATAACCAGATGTGGGAGGTTGGCGTATGAAACATCTGTGAGCTCAGCTTTATCAAGACGGATGTCTAAGTTTGTCTGACTTGAATGTCGCTTATATCAATTCCTATTTACACGTTTTTGCCTGGTTTCATTTATGGATACTCATCAATTCTGAAGAAATAAAAGTCAGTGTCCAACTCTCTGAGCAGATGTGGTGATGGCTCTCACTTTTCAATGTACTTTTAGATGAGGACTATAAAACTGTACAAAAAGATGTTGTGAATGACAAAAAGACACGCTAGACCTCAGCACAAGTGACATATTGATCAGTTCAGAGACATCGGCTGATTCTATGTTAACATGTGATCTTTAGTGTAACTCATCAGCTCCGAAACAATATTTACCTTTCGGGGCTAATTGTATGTCCTTGTACCATAAAGTATGTACATCTAACAGGGCCGCTTTTAAGGATCTACTTAGTGAAAAAATATTTTGAGTGGAAATAATCTTGGAAATAGTGCATTGTTTAGTAGGACATCAGAACATTAATTTCTGAAGCCGTATTGCCTGCAGTGTTTCATGGATTAACATCACATTTATTAATAGAAAAACCTTTTGATAAAAAGGAGAACAGGCATCGTTTCATGTTGTATATTTAATGTGTGTGGCTTTTTCTAACTGCTATCTTTTGCACAAACTGAATTGATCATTAGATAAGATGCATTAACATATAACGTAGGTGGCTAACCATCTCAGACCAACTGTTTCCACATGTAGACCCTGTGCGCTATAACTGAACTATAGCAAACACATGTTGGAATTACAGCCCAGAAATATATTATTATCAGATATCAACAAGTATTTAAATATAAGTTAGTGGTTTATTGAAGCATATCTGAAGTCTTGATCTTGAGTGTGACACCTGTGCAGGGTCCCATATGGGTGGAATCTTGGCCTGGGTGACAGTTCCACTGTCTTTTAATTTTAATACTGTACATTTAGAGCTTTGTCTGATAATACTGGAGATGGCCACCCCAAAATTACAGTATGCGTTGTTCATCCTTCACTTGCTGTGCAGTGATACATCAATGGCTGAAATATCCAAATTACAATCGTAATACAGAAGTATAGCCATATAGATCCGGCCTTGTGCAATCTTTGGCTTTGGTTCTTCAAGGAATGATTCACCTTTCAGAGAATGATTGACCTGTAGGAGTTTTATCAACCTTTAGTGGAGCAACAGGACAACAGAAGACAGAGAGGAACAGGGGAGCAAAGAGGACAGGGAGGAGGAGGAGGTTGGACGGCAATGAAGACTAGGGTCAGGCCTGCAAACCAATGAATAGAGCCACATTAGTGACACTTCACTGCTCTATTCACAATGGAGGAGAGAGCCTCAGTGTTCAGGGTGTTTATAGGAAGCTACTCATTTTGTTTTCTCACCAAAACAGATAAAAATAAACACAACGATATTCATAATAAGCCTTCAGGACAGTGTTTTGTCAGTGAAATCAGATTTTGACAAGAAAGGATAAATCCATGTTACGAGGACAGAGAGAATTATAGAGACTTATTGAGAGGGTAATACTAGCCTAAACTAATACAACATTATCAATGATGGTAAAGCTTAAGGATTAAACAAGTATTAAAAAAAAACTTCTAAACAGTCACATTGTCCATTCGGTATGAGAATTACCATCTGAGGCACATGTTTACATGTTTATTCATGATGTACGTCTGTTATCAAACATTTTAGATCATATAACATGTAGCTTCATGCGAGAGCCCTTCACTACATATTAGCCG
This sequence comes from Pagrus major, assembly GCF_040436345.1. NCBI lineage: Eukaryota > Metazoa > Chordata > Actinopteri > Spariformes > Sparidae > Pagrus > Pagrus major. The sequence continues at coordinate 17,429,873 of NC_133219.1, forward strand.
GCACCGTCACACCGCTACATTTATGTATACAAAATACGAGCAGGCTAATTGAATATTCACTGTGAACATATTCCCTACATAACATTACTCCCCGCTTCCATCTTTTTAAAAATTCAAATCGATGGGAGGAGAGGAGGGGAGCATTAGAATACATTACTGCATGTATGTGTGATCCCCCCACCCCCTGCCTCCCCTCCTCCTCCTCCCTCCTCTATATGTCTGTCAGGAGGTGAGCCAAGGAGGAGGAGGAGGAGGAGGAGGAGGAGGGCAAAGTGCACGCGACGGAGCGGGCCTCGGCAAAGCTGACGTTAACAATAATGTAATTTAATTAAAGCCAAGATCCCAGCGGTCCTCGCCAAACGACGGGGCTTTTGATTTTAATAGGTGATGAAGAAAAGGCTCGGCACACGGCGACACCGCCACCGCTCCAACCAGTCTGAGGGGTTCTGGGAAAAAAAGCACCGGCAGGACATCAGTTTAGATTGTATCAGGCACAGGGGGGCAGGAGTGGGGGAGGCCAGTGGGTGCAGGTACCAGCCCCGGCCACCCAAATACAACAACACCGATCAGCTAATGGAGAGGAAAAGGGGAGACCTCCAACACAGGGGGCGGGGGGTACGGGACTGGACAGTGCCAAAAACAACATCAAGGACAACAACACTGGAAAATACTTGATTGAATCTCAAAATTCTTTTGTAGCGGCGCGTATAAAGCTGTGTTAGAGTGGATTTCACTGCAGAATGAGCTTTAAAGGGAAGAGAAAAACAAGAGCTAATCCAAAACTGACCGAGAAGAGATCAGAGTCACAGTCTTCACATGCAGATAAATGACATTAAATCTGGAAGGATATTAAAATATCTAAACAACAGCTTGCTGTGGTTTAGTTTTTTTTTTTTTTCATTTCTGGGTGACATGTTGCTTGAGAAACTGTTTTTCTTCGTTGTTTTTTTTCTGTTGTTGCTAGGAATCCATCATATCATCCATAATATCATTATTATTTTTTTTTTTTAACCAACGTAAAAGCTTGGTAAGAAAAGAATCTGTTTTTCTTCTTATTTGTCTCTATTTAATGACCTCACAAACACTTGAAGCCTGGGTTGTAAAAATATATACAAATGCGTGAGTGTGTTTTCAATGTATACAGATACATATGAGCTAAAGGATCTCTGTACATGTACATGTGTTTCAAAAATACACATTCAATGAGCAATTCAGTAAAACAAGCTGCTCTTTCAAATCATTTTAAAAAATTCAACTTCTATAAATTCGAATGCATTCCGAAATTAAAATGTTTAAAATGGTCATTACAGAAGGTTTTTTAAAGTGAAAAAGACATTTGATGCCACAAATCCAAGACTAAGATGCTGAGAAATTTGGGTAGAACTAGAGGGGATTTGGTCCTGATGCCTCACTGATCATTTTCTCATTATTTCTCTCTTTTTCCCACATTAGGCTACTTTTCACTTTTTCTCCTCCAACCAGCCGCCACCAACAACAATTAGCTTCCTTTTTCCTGGTCCAAGAAACACACACACAGACACACATGGGGAGGGTCCCCTCATTCGTAATCCTGTTACCAGCCAGGTCCCAGCCTGGACTTGCCGTGCGGGGGCATGGACGAAGAGGGGAGGAGGGAAGATGGGGGGGGATTAACATGGCGGTCATTATCAAATTTACAACCAGTCATACAGACATCTGCCCTACTTTTCCTCGGTTAATGTAAAAAGAACTAATCTGGTTAAGAGAGCACGGGCACGGCTCATAAATCGGCGGCACTCTCCGCCATAGTTAAAGCTGTCACTTCTCTTGTGGGGGGAGCGGTGGCTGAATGGAGCTGTCAGCTGACTACTTGTTAGGGCTAACAAGGCCGTCCACTGATAGGACTAATGAGGCCCAGGGCTCGCCGCTACCCCACAAAGCCCACCGCCACCACCACTACTACTGCTTCTGCTGCTGTATTATGTGCGATATAATGTATAAAGAGCTCCAAGGTGCGGGAGAGAACACAGATCAATCTTGATTATTAGTGACAATTGAGATAAAAATAAAATGGACAGCAGATACATCCCTCTTAACAAGTCTTTAAGTGTGATGATGAAGAGAAGAAAATCTAACTTGGTAAAATATCTTTACTTGTTACCTGGTTTTCCCTTGTGTCAAGATTTTTTTTTTTTTGCATCTTGAAACAACAATATAAAATAGATCACTGCATGTAGTCTCAAAGAGATGACACCTAATGTTTGAGTTTTTATTGTTAGGGGATTTTTTTAGGGGAAATAATGTCACCCCACTGGCAGATAGTTTGCCTTGTTTTAAGTACAATAGACAGCCATATCAAAAATACTGTAAAAAACTGTAAAAAAGGAAATGTTTGTTCTGCAGTGCACTAGAAAAGTCTGCAACACATGACTTCATCAAAAAATAAGATGCTAAGATTTTTTTTTACTAGATTCTTGAGCGCTATACGTTGATATGTGATTAAATCTGCAATTAAATTGTTTTCGTTTCTTACTGATTATTTTTGTTTCAAATGTTTTCCCTGATGTTATCAGAATGCCTGAACATTAAGGTTGAATAGTATATTCGTGGCTCTAAATACCTCCCAAAACCCAAAAAAAACAAAGTCTTTTACAATACTTAACCCTACTGATTTACTCAAATGTATGTATTTTATGTTTGTTATTCAGCAGTTTAAATTAGCATCTTGAAAATCATCAGAAAATCCTGGGGTCAAATGACCATACAATTTAACTGACAAGATATTTCTTTGAAAACACTCACATGCTCTTGGGTTTACAAACTCTTGAGGACTTCCCTTCTGGTTAAAGAGTGACGAACCCCTATAGCTGTCCCAGAATTGTTATATTTTACAGTGGTGGCCAGCTATTGACCCTGTTTGTCCATCTCTATATAACTTCTTGAGTATAACCCCTACAACACACAGGCAGTGTAACAAAGAAGCTAAAAAACACAAACAAAATAAATTCCTCCCCCCTTCACCATGGAGAGATACTATAAATGTGATGTTGGTTGTTGGGGGTTAAATGTCAAGCATGAGTAACATCTGATTGTTATTTTGAGCTTTGTTTTTCAGAGTCAACTCAAGCCTTTTCCAATGAAGCCTCGTCTCTTCTCCCAACGCTTCATTATTTGTGACGCTCTGGTTTAATTCCAATTACCCCTGTTAATTAGGAAATCTCATGCTCTCTGATCTAGGGGTTCGTTTCAACTTAATATCATTTGCCAGGTTGTTTACTTTCGATTAAAGCCTTTTATTGTGAAATTAAGTGTTACATTTGTTACAGCGAGGTATTTATCTGTGTGATGGTAAACATCCTGACTGATGTCAACATGTAGGAGTCCTCCCGCATGCATTACTCTGTTTATTCTGCATTAGTGCTGCTGTCAACTCTTTCTTCAGGCATATATTATAACCACATTAGCATATTGTCTTATCAGATGTTTAGGTACCAAATTATTCCTTTCAGCGGCTGTGGAGAGCGTGGGCCTTCTGCAATGTTGAAAACCTTCAAGAATTTGTCATCTTTTGGCTCTTCTCAGGCATTTATTTTAACACCGAACAATACAGTTTGACGGCTTTTATTAGCTTCAAGAAAGATGTTCTCACCATATTCAGTGTGGCATTGTAATGCAACGAGATAAAAGCAACAAACGGAAAGCGTGAAAGGATGAGTATGTGTGCATCTGTTTACGTTTTTTTTTAACAATACAGAGCAAATGTTTGTTCTGCTTTACATACAGAAGATGCAAAGAAAGAAGCTGCTAAATACATCCTTGATGTATAAGACTGAATAAACAGTCTGTTGAATGAATTCCACTGCCGAGCACAGTGTAAAACGTTCAATATCATCTATTCTCAGTGTCTTTTAGGATTTTGTGGCCATCGCAACTCTTATATCTAAATGGGTCATTGTGTATCTCCCAGGCCATAAGCAGCCGGCGTGATTTCCTGTGAGGCAGCCATTTCCTCCCTTGGATCATTTCCATGTGACCAGCCTGCCCAGTACATACTGATACACCAGTACAACCAGTATGGCAGCCAGTTTACTGCTGATCCTATGGCATGGCTATCGTCCAATATCTAAATCTGTATTTAAATCTGATTCAGTGGTGTAGTGAGTTGGGTTTATCTGGTCTTCTACTGATGATATTGTAATTACTCATCCAGCATGTTTCTATGTCAACAGATCAGTAACAGTTTGCTCTTTGAACAGCTGATATGCTGCTTTCTTAAAACTCCAACAACTACAGTTTTATCATCTTTTTAGGTTTTTTTTATGTCGTGTGATTTTGCGCAAATCATAATTCAACAATATGCCTCAAGATAGCAATGCACCAATAATGTGCCCGATCACACCTCATGGGACTAACATTGTTTATTTTTCATGTATTGTTATGTTCAGTTGCAAAGAGTTTAAGTTGTTTTGCTCCTGGTTGTTGTGCACAGATGCTGCCGTAAAGAGCAGCTAAAATTTATACCAAACAGACAGCTAATATGCAACTGTCATGGACAAAAACTAGTAAACAACAACAAGTAAACACGTAAATTTAAAAAGTTGCTGTTTGACAGCTGACTTTGAAATCTTAGGTGTCTGAGTGTAGTTCGACATATCACGGGAAATGTTTACATCTGGTCTACTTTCGCAAAAGCAAAACAGATGACATAACTTATCTAAACTAAGACATATAAACTAACAAACTAAAATACAGAAGATAACTGTAGAAACGACTACTTGTTCAGTATGGATTACAAACTTGAACAGAAATAAATGAATGAACAGAAGTCAGAGCTAGTCTAAAATTATGCCTTTCTTTTGAAAAATGGTAGATAGCATCATAAAGCAGACACGTGTTCAATGGTACAAAATCTGTGGTAAAGCTCTTAAAAAACTACATTTCCCATAATTCAGTTCTTGTTATAAAGATGACATTCAGACCAAAGCTTTTCTCTGTGGCATTTGTGAAGATGATAAACATATTGGAAATTATTTTTCCCCCCTTCAGCCACTCACTCCTCTGCCATCTGCCATTGAGAGAAACTCTGAGAGAAACTTGAGCTCCATTTGCGCTGGAAGAACATTTCCCACAAAATGTGACCCGGTGGCTCACAATGTAAAAATGCAGTGTGGAGGCCAGAGGGAGGCTGCCAATCCTCTCAGACACGGTCTTGTTTGTTTACAGTAATTATAGTCATGTCTCAAAATGAATGTGGCAATTACTGATGACTTACTGATGTTAAAATGCTACATGTAGCACCTTCATGCCAGTCAAATATTCAAACTGAAAGGCAAATATCTTCCAGTCTAATGTTTCACTTGGCTCTATTTCCATGCAAACAGTCACCTCGCAGCACCTCGCAGCATCCTAATTGAGCCCTGAGAAACCGGCAGGCACCAAACCGAGCTGCCGAGGAAGGAGAAAATAAACCAGAGCATGTATTGCTGTGACCTCCAAGGACAGCTCTGCCATGCCATGCCATGCCGTGCCGTGCCAGGCTACGCCAGGCAACCAGACTGTCACCTCTACCCTCTGTGGCCCTCGGCTTATGCCAGCCTTGTCCTCCTCTTTTTCTTTTTTTTTTTTACACCTCATATTACATCCATCCCTTTCTCTCTCTCTCTCCTCCCTCCATCTGACGGGACTCTTCCAGAACAGGTCCGTGGAGTCCCTCTGCTCACAGTCACTTAATTAAAGGCTCCCACAGCACTGTCGACAACGTGACCGACGGCTGTTAAATTAAGACACCGTCGCAGCCGGGGCACCGAGCGCTGGCAGGGTGAAGGAAAGATAAACCAGCTGAGCAAAGAGACACAGTGAGGTGGGCGGCTGCCTCTTCGACTCACATGTGTTCTTTATCTGAACAGTTTATAAGAGGCCTTTTAAGGGGGGCAATTCTACTGTCTTAACCTTCAATCCAGTGTAAAGCTCTGACGATTAATCAATTAGTTGTCAACTATTAAATTATTGGCCAACAATGACAACCGATTAATTGAAAAAAGGTTCTTAAATCTTAACATTTTCTAGTTTCTTTACACCTCTATGACAGTAAAGGGGCCATCTTTGGGCATTTGGGAAAATTGTCATTATTTCTGACGTTTTATAGACAACTTAAGGATGGATTGAGAAAATATTCAACAGAAATCACTAAAAATAAATGTCAGTTGCAGCCCTCATCCAGTCTGCCTCACTTGTTACTTTGTGCAAAGAGATTATGTATATGTAAATTTGCCCTATTATAAAGTTTATTTTAAGATTTTTCCTACTTAGTTAATATTCTTTAAATTAAAAGTACTAATAGTATAATATCATATGCCATAGAGAGGACAAGAGAAATGAGAATTACAAAGAGAGGTGGAAGAATTTCCTTTTTCAGTTTGTTTGAAAGTTTGCAAAGGATGTGCTAAAATGACGTTTGAGATCTTGAGCACTATCCAAGCTGCTAGTGGGAGGATGACACATGCTTCTGTTTTTCTTCTGTGTTTCCACCCAGAGGGATCACCTCATTACTACTTTTTATCTAAAAATTACAAGACTCAAGAAGGAGCTGTCCCCCCCGCAAAACTATGATTGAAAATGTATTTTATAAACTCAACAGCAAATATGCTTCAGCAGTAGTAAAAAGGTCCATTAGATAACACCATTAACCTCCGCACACACCAGCATACTCAGCCCACACGTCCCCCTGGTGAGGAACAGATGAGAGCAAGAGGAACAAATGGAAATCCAACTGGAAATCCACACAGACTCAGAACAACTCTAACGCCTGCTCTCTGTTTTTGGCTTGCCTACTCCTGTGTATCTTTTCCTGTAGGCGGACACAGAGGGTTTAATGTATGGTGATGCATCATTCATTGCACACCTTGTTTGGACATTTTTTGGACAGCTGCTTTTAGAAAACAATACCTAGAGTGTAAAGGTTGGGGGGGGGGAGATTTCTGAGAGGAAAAAAAACACACATGCATGCACACCACCGCCTCTTCAAAAAGAGCCTGAGTGAGCACCAGAATAAGGCCAACCTCCCTTCTCTGTCTCTCTCTGCCACCTTCCTCTACCTGCTGTCCCCAGTCGATCCCCGGCAAAACTTGGCGGCAGATGTTGCTGTGCTAAGTTGGCTCTGAAGTGCCTCCCCGGCTCCCCTGTCTCACCGACAACACAGTCAAACCACATTAGATCTCTTTATTTGTGCCTGGGGCAAGTTCGGCGCTGCAGCTGTGTCCACCCCCGCTCTACCTTTGGTGTTGAAGGCCCGCCGGCGCTAAATGTGAGACCACAAAAAAAAAAAGAAAAAGAGAGAGAGAGAGAGAGAGAGAGAGAGAGAAAAAAAACTGTTTCACTCTCATTTTCTGTCTCTCTGTCTCTCTTCTGCATCTGCTGACAATCCAGCAGTCTGGCTCCGGGCGGCAGCACTGAGGAAGGGAGGGGGGGGGGGGGGGGGATGAGGATGGAAGCTCAGCAAGGAGAGGGTGAGGGTGAGGGGGTGGCATGGACACCAGGGTCCCCGTGCTGAACAGATGTCTGCGACAACCTGCTTCCTTACACCTGTACGAGTCCTTGTAACCCCGCGGATGCAGCCTGCTGAAAAATTCATGACCCTGGAGGTTTCCTGTCCGCCATCAAAGACCACTGCCCTCCCTCCTCTTCTCCCTTGCTGCCTCCCCTCCCTCCACTGCTCCTCTCCTCTCTCTTCTCTCTTCTCCACACCACCGTTGCCCGCTCTGCCATCTACACCTAACCTCCCACCGGACAGTTCAGACTCCTCTCACTTTGATCAAGTCAGGTTTATCTGTTCAACAAATTATCACACGCCTGTCTCATTGAGGGGCAGGCTGGGGAGGGCCAACAATAGTAGCAGAAGTTACTGACTCAACATGAGCTCTAAAGAAGACAAGGAACAATAATAAAAATTTTAAAAAAAGAAATATGACAAAAGAATATATGAACAAAACTGTCAGCTACATAGTTGTACAGTTGGATGCTAATGTTGTAAATCAAAGATTTAAAAGTCCAGGAAAAACTGGACTCCGGGATCAGGTCCAAGTAAAAAACTACTCCAGTGAAATGTGTCCAAAGAAAATCTAATGCCAGTTACTGTATATGATATTGTTAGTACATGGAAACTGTGTTAGTGCCCAAAGCCAAGAAAAAGAGAACACATGCTAGAAATAAAACATAACACTTAAATATCTTGGTAAAGTTGACAATATGTCATGAGACAGTTGTGTTTAATTTTCCACTGTCCAAATTCAAGACTTCTTTTCTTGGACAATAAAACGACAGATCTGCATCAGTATCAGGATTTGGAAACTGATGTCTGAAGTTTCCATATATCCTAGTCTTTGATACTGTATGTAAACCTGCCGTGCCATCTTCACCACTGATATTGATTCTATTGGATGTTAAAATAGTCAGAGATGAATTAAAAATCTACCACTGTCTGAAATTTGTAAAGAAATCTAGGTTGATTGATTTAGATAGATTAATAAGATTAATAATATACACTGAGGCACTCTGAGTTTATTTCAGTAAAGGTTTTGTATGAGTTTAACTGCTGTCGACAGGATCATCTTAGTGACACCTTACAATATATATTGGTGGAGTTGTTACTCTTTTGAGAAGTACTGGAATTACTTAAATCAGACTGAATCAAATTAAATCAGTTTTACAGTACAGTTAATCCAATTTCTAATTAATCTAATTAAAAAGTAAATAAATTGGATTATATCATAACTTAAATCTTCATAAAAATAATTTGCTTTGTTCATTGTGACACTAGGAAGGCAGGAAACATCATTACCCACTTAAAAATAAATGCTTTCTGTTTTCACCAATATTAATTTTCCATTCACTGTCGACTACTGCTCTGTTAAGATGTAACTTCAAACACACACAGCCTCCGTGGCCTCCTGTTTGATTCTCTCCTGTGTCCGCTCTGTACAGTCTTGATCAAAGACTTAAAAGCGGGGTTTGGCGCAGTGATCGGCATGTGAATGAAGTGTGCCAGCGGTGCCAGGGACTCCACTGGCAGCTTTTTCTTCCATGTCCTTTTCCTCCATGTCTATCCTACGAGCTTTGACACAACTGGTGTACTCACCGGTGGGCTTCACTCTCCGTTTTCTACACTTCCAAACTGTTTGCTCGGAGCAACTGAGGTGACCTCTTGTGTGGGAACATCTATCAACTGTCACACAGTGGGAGCTAGAGCCATGATGTTTCCACATTCTGCCTTTTCCTGCTTTAAACTCAGACAGTTGGATGAATATTGTGCAGGGGAATTGTTGTCATTTCTACATGAAAACAGCAGCCTTTCCAAGGATTGTACTGCAGGAAAATATGCATGTTTGGTCAGCTAATTAAAACCCTGCCCACACCATTTAACCTCATAACACAACATAAACCGCAGCAGCCCATTTAACAAATTGTTAACAATTTGTCATGGCAGTAAAACAAACTCATATTGTACTCAAGTCCTTTTTGCCATTACAGAGAGTAGTTTCTTGCACAAAGATACATCTATTGATCAGTTTTGAAACACTCAAAAATGACTGGCCTGCACTGATTTGAAGCTAAAAAGACGTCGAGGTTACATGTAAAAGCTGTTTACAGAACTTCAGTTCTTGAAATGCATTCAATGAAGAGATGTTCAAACATTAGTTATATGCTACCTATACACACACACACACACACACACACACACACACACACACATATATATATATATATATATATACATATATATGTATATATATATATATATATATATATATATAGAGATAGATCAATCAATCTAGTTGGATATCAGGACATCCTCTGAACTGCAATTAATAGTTCAGAAGATGTTGCAGTTTTTTTATGGAGCATCTTTTGGCATTCTGAGCTCTGCTAAACAGCACTGTGACGCCCTGAGTAGCAACTGGCAGGCTCACAGCTGGCCCACTGACTCGGTTTTTTCCATGTTCTTCAGAGCAGCAAACGTTATTCCATTTGAGATGATGCAGTCTGACATCATTCTGTGAACCATTAAAAAACTCTTATGGTTCCTGCTCTGAGAGCACTGTGAAGAGGAAGAGGATCAGAAGTGCCCACCACAGTGGATAAAGTTGCCTGTAGAGCTCCTGTGATATTTTACTTCATTCACAAAGAGAAAATGTTTGAGTGAGTCAGTTGTTGGTCTTCTTTCAGCTTCAAATGTGATTTATTCCTTTCGATGACTATATGAAAAGAGCTAATGTTACCTTGTAACGTTCAAAAAAGAGCTGTATGCAGAATTAAAGTGGGATATCTGCACTGCCTACTGTATAAATGTTTGTTGGGGTGACTTCATAAGAAGAGGCCAAAGAAAACCTGTTTCTTGGCCTGAAATCTGGTCAAGAAAAAAGATTCTTAAATGCTCCATCACGCTACACCAGTCTGCAAACTGATTCTACTCTACTAGATTAGACATATATCTCAGTGTCAACAGCAGATGGTGCGGTTTGTTGGATTGACTGCTGCCTTATAAAGCTAACAACATATCACAACATCTGGGTAACTCGGATATGCTGGCGGTTTGTGTGCAGCGTGCTCTCTTAACCGCCTGCGGGGCGTCAGGTTTCAGTGCGTCGGTTAGTGGAGCCGATGTGTTTCCCCTTCTCCAACTGAGGTTTAGAGAAGTTCAGAGTGTGACCATATTAGGTTGTCGCTGTCATGCTCTCTCTGGTGAGCCTTTGCAGCTGCAGCTCACATCAGCCTGATTAGTTAACAACAACACAATGCTAAAGTTGTGCCAGCAGCTTCCTCTGCTTTGAGGCAGTACACAGATTGTTGAACCTCCATGGCTGCAATAAAACAGTGAGTTCTTAACTGTAGTTATGGTGACTCAAAAGATTTAGGGGGATAAAAATACCCAAATAAGTCATACTGGGGCATCTTGCTTTTACGATAGTCAAAAAACAAGACCATCCAAACTGCTGACTGATGAAGAAATGCTCTATTTATATCCATGAATACAATAAACAGCACAGATGACAACAGATGAGACTTTGACTCACTCCCTTCTGGCTTTAGGTTTGTGCAACTAAAAATCCTTGACACTTTAATGTTGATTTACTGTATCCCACACACACACCCTACAGATAAACACCCACGTACATTTCACTCTTTATCCAATCTTGCATGCCTCTGCATAATTTCTTCATCATGGGTATAATTCAGATTTTAGGGCAAACTGTGAATAAACTTTCCACGGGGGAACGAAAGTGTCAAGAGCTGGAAAATGTCACGGTTCTTTTTACTGACTTACCTTGTCATCAGATGTCGGTCGCATGAGGGAAACTCTGCCATACTGCCGCCTCAGAAGAGCCCACAAAGCGTCCATACGACCCTGACAAAACAGAAAAAATGGGTCTTAAGTTCAGCAACGTGTTTGGTCAGTTTATTTGTGGACATGGTAAGAAAAATAAAATATGTATAATCTAGAAATCAAAAAAACAAGACGAGAAACTGGAGTACTAAAGGTAATTTTTGACTCTGTAACAAAAGCTTTTAGGAGCTTTAAACCGCATCAAATTTCTTTATTCAGCTGAACTTGAATAGAATTGGCTTTCGTATTATCATGTGACCTACATTTCATAACCTCTGTCGAGATTCAAGGATGATCTTGGGGTTAAGATCATGTGTTATCACTTGACTGAAATTTCACACTTAGATTATATAATGACTCCTGAGCTAACTTCATTTGATGAATGAAGACCGTGAGAGGCTGTTAAAAGCTTTAAAGAGCTGGCAAGTGTGATTCAAGGTTTCTTTATTAGTACCTGAGGGTAAATTTGTTGTGCAGATGGGAGATTCTGCATTCCAGAGTTAAAAACAGATTCAGATACAGATTCAAAGCACGTCAAACAAAATACATTTTAAACATGAGACGCCACTGTTCAACAATAGTATTAAAGTATAAGAACTCTGAAGAAGATCATGACAAGGTAAATCTACACACATACACACTCAAAAGCTTAAAATGTTGTGTATGGGTGAAGTCGAGCTTTAAACATAATTTATTAGAAGGAAGAGAAGTGAAAAAGATTAATCCTGAAAGACATGTTCAGTAACATCAGTAGTAGGTGCATGTACAGTATGTGGCACTCACCTTAATGGGAGTGTACCATTTGTTCTCGTTTTGATGGTAGGTCGGGGCAGCCTTGGTGGGACGTTTGATCATCGGCTCCGCATCCTCTTCTGGTACTGACACTACAGCATTCTTGGCTTTCTCCAGCCTGGCTCCCTCCTCAGTCGAGCCTTTCTCACCCCAGCGTACCTGCACAGGTACAAAAAAAAGAAAGAAAAAGAAAAAGAAATACAAAAATAAAAATTGTATTAAATTGGGGGATGGGCAAGACAGATTTAAAAAAAGGAACTGAAGGTGCAGATATGATATGGACATGATATATATTGTGTGGACCAAAGAAAGTCTAGCGGCTACTTTGTGGAAGCTGATGGGAATCAACAATAAAGCAAAAGCAATCCTGACTTTTAGTACTTAAAATGGAAACACAGGATCCTACACTTCCCATAATGCACCTTGAGAGTGTATTTTTACTAGACCCATGCTGCTTCGTCACAGCCATGTCTTTAAACTCCAAAACCCCAATTCGTTACAGTTCTGTTATAAATTTGAAGTCGCCAAACCCAGTATGTGATTAACTTGATGATCACTTTGACATCATGGGCGTGATTTTCTCAGTATTTTCATACATTAAGCAGTAGTCAGTCTGGATAGATAATCAAATTAAGAATTTGTTGCAGCCGTTGATAGAAGCCGTAACCAAAGATCAAAATCTGTTGTGTTATTCATAAACTACTAAATGTGCCAATAAGCAGACAGGAGAGGCCACAAAAACTTTCAGACATTGAGGAGCTAACCTCTACAGGTAGGAACAACATTATGATAGTCTGAAGGGAGTTGCATAACAGCTATCACTATCAGTATATTCATAAGAAAAGGAAATGACCTGAAAACCTGTTTTTGCTTTTATTAATAAGCACATTTACATGTGGTATAATGTGTTATTGTGTGTGTGAGAGAGAGCGTGTGAATGTAGGGCTGTGTGTTAGTTAAGCTGTCCTGCTTTTTAATTGAATTCATCACATCTGTTGCAAGGAGGAGATAAAAAATCCACCGTCACATGAATGGGGAGAGGTGATTAATTAGCGACACACTTTTCAAGCTGTAGGTTAAGCCGTGACAATATAGAACAGCTTTTCAGAATCATCTCTGGGATACATCCCTGGCCTGCCGCATTAAGAAAAGAGAGGGCCGCGATGAATAAAAGATACGTTGTCACCTCAGCCGCCTCAATATGCGTTTGAAATATTGGCAGCGGCAAAGCAATGGAGGTGGAGGTGGTTTTCTCAGTGTGGCGTCTTAAATGTGGATGCAGAGGAGAGGGCAGGTTGATCTTAACAAGCACCTCATTCTCCATCCGCAGGGGGGAAGCTTCAGAAGTGGAGACGGGCCTGTCGGTGGGAATCAACCTGCTGCAAGAAGAAGAGAGCAGCGGGACAGCCGCACTCGCAGCTCGCCAACACTCATGGGAAGGAAGTCGAGAGGTACGAGCTCCCTGATGATGCTGGGAAATCCCTGCAATGCCACTAACTTCCTCGGGGCTGAGAAGCGGTAGGGGGTACAACAGCGAGGGGGGAGGTGGGGAGCTCGCCTTTAAACCTGGATTCCCTTCGGAAGGAGGCGGACAACAAAGGGGCTGCCAAGGTTTGGGAGTTGAGAAGGGGGGAGGTGGAGAGGAGAGGTGGGTGAGGTGGATATGTCAAGTTGACAGCAGCACTCAATCCTTCATTCTGGCGATGACTTGATCCAATCAGGGCTGCACGGCCAAGGACGAGATGGCAGGGCCTGTCATGTCGGAGGCATCAGTGGACTGATGAGGACAGCGGCCTAGTCAGTCCCTCCTCCTGCTGCCTGTGTAACTTGACAAACTTGTGGCTTGTAGAAAAGACTGAATGTCAGCAGTTTTTTCTCAACATGATGCTGGTTTACTGGATAACAGCTGTCACATATGCGTCATTTCCTGCTGTCTAGGATCTTGGAATTCTTTTTCACTGCTTAGATAAGGAGGAGTGCCCGAGTGTATTAAAATATGCTGCTAAAATCAATTCAAATCGAGAGAACTTTACAGAGATTCATGTGTCAAAAGTAATAGATATGCGATATGACTGCAGTGAAAGTGTTTCATTCATGATTGGGGGATGATGGTTAGGCTCTGACCTCCATGCGTTTGATCCCTCCAGCTCCTCTTCCTCCGTAGTAGGAGGCGTCCACAGTGGGCCACTTCTTCTTGGGCAGCTGCTCTGGCTCCTTAAAACGACAGGACAATTAAGACACTCACTATCATTAATAGCAGAAGATGTGTTTGCAGTTGGAGCCACACGCAAAATGTATTCTTATTATGTCTATAAACTGCTGCATAGACAAAAGGAAGGTAGTACAGGACTGTGCTACTTTCTTTCAATCCCATTCATCACGATTTGAATGCACTTCCTCTCAACAGGAAAAGCTCATTTACGTAATTTTCTCATGAAGGAAGAGATACCTACATCCTTTTTTCCTGCTAAAGACATCTGTTCTTTCTACATGGTTCAATGAATTTCAGGGACATGATCAACAGAATAATTAGTGGATTTCCTCCAATTATTTCCTTGAGTAATCATCTGCAGATTAATCTAATCTTGAAAGCTCTTAAAATCTAGTGATTGTTGAAGACCAAAACCTGTTTCTGCATATTTTGATGACAGAGTATGAGTCAAATTTTTAGGATGTGATGATATCGTTTTCCAGAAATGGCTTATCCAACATTAAAAAGTTGTGTAAAAACAACAAATCAGCTCAAGTTTTTGCAGCAGCAACTGCTCTAATTGTTTCTTTCTGGATGCTAGGATAGTACACACATTTTAAAACTTTCACTGGCATCAATTGAAATATGCTGGCATTGTGACAACACTATCGTGATGTACTCACAGGTGGTGGTGGACGGGAAGGTGGAGGAGGTGGCGGTGGGTCTTTGATGACCTGGATAAACAGAAAAAGCAAAAGAGCGTCAGCACAAGTCCATCAGGGGACAAAATACAGACACACACAAACACACATGCTCAAACCTTGTCAAGACAAGCGCGGACAAGGCTGACGGAGGTGATTCGTGACAGGTGACTGAGTCAAACAGAGACATCCCTCAGCTCGTCACACAGCGGAGACGCTGCTGCTGCCAGGCTGCTTTGTAACTGCAACTGGCACCCCATCGCCCGGCTGACTACTGATTACAAGGATTCTGCTTGTAAACCAACATCAGGGGCCCCCCGTGCAAAATAAAGAAAAGCTGAAAATCAACTTGTTGACAGGGGAGTCTTTGGGGCGAGCGCCGCTGCCCGTTTAGCTCTTAATTAATTGGATGGGGTTCAGTGCTCCCAAGCAATCCCCCCAATCATAAAGTCCTAAGGAGTTAATTAGCTCCAATGAGATACAGAGGAGGAGGCTTGGGCTCAGCTCCAAGCCCTGTCTCCGTGGAAGATGAGTGGCGGCATACACACAGAAAAAAAGGGAAAAAGCCCACATACATAGTGGCAACACACCTCTCCCACAGCAGAGTGACCAGCCCGGCGGCATTGTTCATGACAACACTGGATGACATGGCACCTGAGGAGCAGGTTGTCCACAATGTGATTCCACTCAAGGACAAGATGCCTCTACTGGGTTTTTCAGATGTGCATTGCAAAGCAAAGAGCAGCCTGACAGTGACATTTGTCAGGTGTCAGTCAGACGCTTCACATACTGATGTCCAACTTTTTACCGCAGGACTGCTGAAGACACCACTGCCACTCATTCCGTCTGTGAGAGCAATCACGCTGGAAAGGTGGAGATTATTCGACTGTGTTTTCAGGTTTCAGGTTTCAGGAGTTGAGAGAGGCGGGCTTTAGCTCCCAAAACACATTAATGTCCTCTCTGTGTTTTCTAAAGATTATGTGGTAAAAGTGACCACCAGCTGCATTTAAAGAGACTCTAATAATTCAGAAATAATCAGAAGACCTTTTACTAAACACCTCAGCTATACATAGGTTCATCTTAAATCACATAAACTATCAAAATTAAAAATATCAACTTTTCTAATCAGTTTGTCTGTTGTTGCCATGATCGTTTTCACCCAACAGATGTGACTTTGTAAGAGGCTCTCGCCGATAAACTGTCCATAGAGTTGACATTTTGTTCAAATAAATTGTTTCGCCATCATGTTTCCAGGAATTAGATGCTTCAAATTGAGGGAAACCACTACGCACATGTCAAAAAAATTTATATTCTGATCAAATGCTTTGGGGCATGTAAACTCACATCTCATCGGATCACTTTATTTAGCATGCATGTACAGTTAAGTTGGAATCGGACTGAAGAAATATTGTCAATATAACTGCAGCTATAGATGCATAGACCCTTATGCTAAGGGGGTGACCCATGGTAAAATAATTTGTTAGTTAATTAATCAGTCAATGGACAAAAAATCAAAAATTAAAGAAGTTGACAAGAAAGGATAGAGTGCTTCCTGTTCACCATTTCACCCAGCTTTTCCCTGTGTTGGTGTGAGACATGGCCTCACTTCTTACAGAGTAGTGGACATTAGCACTACACACAGAGTACACTAGCCGCCCTATAAATACTGTAGATGTAATTACAGTGAGGACATATCTCAACCTGGGGTGTGCAGTAAAGTGGAAAACAGACCTTTGTACATTAGTCATCGCAGACAGATACTTCACTGTCATCACTGGTTATGCATTTGCTAAATTGGTTTTGGAAGGGAAAAAAGAGCAATGTAATTATGGCATATCATAGATCCTAACAGCTGTTTCATTCATTGTTAAGCGCAGGCATACCATCACACTCTCCACATACTGTTGTCATTAGAATAATGAAAAATAATCAATTAGGGTTAATTAATTGCTCTTTGACACACAACTGGCTGTAAGCAAATCCAGTGCAGGTCTACTCCTAACCTCTCCATACGCTGATTAACATCATTTCAGCCACACCTTACGTTGACAGGATTATCTCTTTTTATTAAGTAATTATGCAGCAGATTTCCTGGACATATTGTGGGATAAATAAAGCATTATACAAATGACGGGGCGCTGCTGCTCTTTCCCAGCTACCTGATAGACAGATGTGAAGGAGAGCGCTCAGCGACATAATTAAAAACTAAACCATGGGATACTTAGCCGCCTGACATCAGCCCCAGCGGCTCACCACCGCAGCCACGACACCGGGAGGAATCAGACCGATCAGAGGCTTTTGGGGCATCGTCCCCATATGGCTTTCCGTAACTGTCCAACTGGACTTGATAATCCGTTCATTCCCAACCTCAAGCTCAAACCGTGTTGTGTCAAGCTGTTTTGAGAGGCTTACCATGATGGATCAGTGGCAGGTAGCATATTTAGAAATATAAAAATGATTTGTTCCTTTAACCTTGGACAAATGAACCTGTTTGCAGAAAATAAAAATGGTTCTGAGGGGAAAAGATAAAAGTTCTGCATCAGAGAGCAACGCTGACAACTTCTAACATAAAATAACAAGAGATAATTGGAGATTATTAACATATTAAGCACCAAATGAGTTGAAAATGTGTCCAAAAGTGAATCCAATTCAGTGAATCATTTGTAATTTTGACAAAATGGCGATGTAATTCGAAAGTGCATCTCCGATCTAGAATCCTTTGATATGAACTAAAGGCTACGCCATTCTGAGTTTAATTTCCAAACAAATCATAAACAAAGAAATTACCACTCCACAGCTTGTATGACCTCTCTCCTGGCATCAATCCATGTGGGAGAGAAACAGAGAAGAGAGAGAGAGAGGGATTGTGGGAAAGAGGTTGGGTGTGTGTGTGTGTATGTATGCGTGGCCTCATCCCGACTGCTGAAACCTGGCAGACTGGGGGTTTAAATATTAACAAGCCACACATGGCCCTCCTCTTCTGCCGCGTCCCTCGATGGAAGGCAACAGCAGCTCTCTCCACCAAGACAAACACGTCCACGGCCAGACATGCTGCAGGGGGTTTACATTTTAATGCCTTTGTTGGTTTTCCAAAATATGCTTCCATCTCATCCTGGATGGGCTCCCTTCAGGTCCACAAAGCCAGGTGACGTCTATCATTTAAGGGGCGGTGTGGGTGAGCGGGAACGGAGGTGTGGTGGGGAGGGTGGTTGGCAGTAGTGGAGGGTAAATTTGCCTTTATCAGAACTCAGTAGAAAAAAGAAGAGAAACAGAAAAAGACCAGGGTGCACCATCTGTAGCCCCTCTCTCATAGCCCCAAACGATAATCTGTTGTGGATTTTTGTAAATGGTTAAGTGGGTGAGACCATTTTTCCAAAGGCAATGAGGGCAGGAGGAGTTTACAATCATAGCTTTCATGAATATCCAGCACTAAGGAAAAGTTTAAACAATGGATTAAAGGGGAAAAAAAACTTCCATCAAGTACAATCAAGTTGTTCAAAGAGAAATGATAAAGGAGTGCTCACAACTGAATTGCAGATTCAAGAATCGTTAATTAAACGCAGTCTCGACTTCCACCTTAACAAACAGCCTGTTCACATGGGATCAGTAACACGTGGTGATCTGTGGAGTTAGAGAATAACCTTCCAACCTCCACATTTAAAGAAACACATTTGCACTTACCAACAAAATTCTCTTTAATCACAAGACAATCTGAACTTGAAACTGCAAGACTCTATATTTCGTCATTTCAAGATTTCAATGAGTGATGGGGTCCTATAAGAACAAAATATTTTTTTTCAAAGTTAAAACAGTTTTGTTTATTTCACACGAGATATTTCTGTCTGTGCTGTTTTCCTCTGTGCTTTTCTTATCGGTTTGAAGTGGGCGGAGGTTAGTTAGAAAAACATGTTGTGTTTCTTCTTGTACCAATCCGAGTTTAACAATATGTTGATCAAAATGTTATAACACAGTGGGTTGTTTGCTTGTGTTGCCTGGACAGTCAATCAGATCTTATCAAACCACACCCGCACAGTCCTGACGATAACGACAATATGTTTACAATTGGAAGAGTTCATTGACCTTCATTTGTATGGATGCCAGGAGGTGCTGTTGGTTTCCTCTGATAGGACACGAGAGTTTTTAATCCTATACACCTGTCAAAAACACTTGTTTTGTGTGCAAGAGAATTGTTGAAATTGTTTTATTTTTTTACTTCGAATTTTGTTTAAACATGAATTTGGTAATTTAGATACTTCCTCCATTCTTGATGAAGGGAGGACGGAAGTCAGCAATCATCAAAATAATAATAATTATTATTATTAATATTGTAATAATAATAATAATAATAATAATAATAATAATAAAAATAGGGGGAGGCAGAGGATAAATAAACCAAGGGCCAAAAACAAAGAATAGCTGAAATGAAACACTGACAGGATTAGTAAAAGAAGACTTCTGTGTTTACCAAAACAAAGTAAGTATTTTAAGCTGCAGCATGAACAGATTCGACTGTGATTAAACCATAAGCAATCTCTGTGATTATTATTAATCACTTCAGTCCCCAGGTAGGCCTAAAGTTAGTCCTGGACAAACAGAGATTTTGTTAACTTTCATGCAATCTGTCCATGACATTCTTCTTCTGCTAATCTATCTCTCGTTCTGTTTTTTACATAGTTTGCTCACATGAAGTGACTTCATCTCTTCTCAGAATTTGTGTGTGATCACATGCAGTCATCAGCCTGAACTCAACTGCAGGATGTGAGCTCTTCACTTCCTGTTTGAGGTTCTTCCTCTGCGGCGTTGCTAAGCCACGGCGGATGAACGAGGTAAACGGGACGCGTGGGGTTGGGCAGATGTTCAATACCACTTCCCTTTAGAGCCGGTGAACAATGTCTAGCTTTCTGTGTATGAGCGGCCTCGGACACAGTTCAACCTGGCAATGACCTGCTGGCAATCCCTGGTTTGTGGTCACAGCTTTGGGCTTTCTGAGTGAACATAGCACGCTTTGGACCACTTCCCCAAATACCACTTGATTTGCTGCATTTGCAATGACAGAATGTTTTAAAAGTCATCCAGCTCTAAATGCAAATCATTATATAAAATTAGACTGTTATCGTGATCAGCTCTAGGGAGGGTGAGCAGTGAGTACTATTTTTATTATTTTGGATTGCAGGCAAAACAGGCAACATATGAGTTATTTGGCATGTTTTGCCAGCACAGAACCTGCTGCTGTTATCTGTGTGCAAACCCAGATCGAATGAATCATCAGCTCTGGTTGCCCAAAGTTGAATATGTTCAGAGTTGGTTTTAGCAGAGCAGCAACACTCACCACTTTGCAGCAGAGAGGCCAGAACCACCACATGAGGGCCAGAGCTAGGAGGATCAGTAGCACCAGGAAGACTATCGCCACCACAAAACCATCTGACTAGAGGAGAAAATGACAAGTAATCAGCTTATTGATCCTAAAAATGCATTTAGGTGTTAAATTCAATGACAAAATGGTAAAATTTAACAATCAAATCACTGCTTTTTGCTACTGGATAATAAACACAATCATCAAGTGGAAGTGGAAGTCATCCATTGACCCATAAATGGCACAAAGAAATAATAATGTGGATAACATATTTAGATATACATGTAGACACACTGAATGTTAAAGGAGATTAAGATAATATTATCATTATAATTGTTGTTATTATACATAGACTGTGATTTAAGGTCTAATTTTAATTCAATACAGGGTTTTATTTTTATCTTGTTATAACAATTTAACTATTTTTAATTTAAGGAAAGGTTTCAGTGTTTCCCTATTGTGTGCATGACAATAACAAATCACAGTGAGAAACTGTGGAACAACAGAACATTAATGAGGTCAACACTGATGAAAAAAGTTGGGAGAGAGGAAGAGGGACAGGACAGGAACATTGTGACTATCACGTACTCAAACCACAATATGAGCAACACTGACTGAAACATTAACTGAAAAAAATCTGGCTCCGATTATGAAAGAGAGGCGTGAGAAAATGTTACAGAAAGATTTTGTTCAAGTGAACATGGTTCAGACTTACACATGTGGAGGCAGTGATGGTGTAAGCGCTGGAGATGAAGGACTTTCCGTTGTTTAGGCTGATTAGAACATCCATAGTCCTGTAAAGAAAAGGGTTTGATTAATTGTAATTAACTATATTGGATGCATACAAAAGTGAGCTATGTGCACAACAGAGAGAAAACCCCTGTTGAAGTCTCTTTCAGGAGTCCCACAAGAAATGCTTTATAACATCACAAAATAGCTGATTTACCGGCAGGTCGACAAAATCAGTTTGTTGTATCGTGTTGTGTACAATAGTACAAAAATACTGTTTTATGCTGCATATTTATGTATTTTTTTGTCTTATTTTGCTAAATGAAGTCCAGCTGTGGATCAGGAAGTACCATGAGTCGTCCACTTATCACAGATTTGGGAATTTGATCCCCAGAGTCAAATTGAACCCCAAATTGTTCCCTAATGGCATGCATAGTAGATCGAGTGTGTATGAATGGGTGAATGAGAGGCAAATTGTAAAGCCCTTTGAATAAAAAATCACTATATAAATGTAGCCAATCACCATTTAAAATTGTTTTATTTCTATTTCCCACTTTGAATGATATGTGTAATTATCATGCTTCAGTTGACATCTTTCTGGGTGATTTTATCTACAATAAAAGACAAAAAAATGTGTACTGCTTTTTCACAGCATCATTGTCCAAAATCAGGGTACACAGAGCTTTAGAGTTAAAAAAAAAAAAAAAAAAAAAAAAAAAAAAAGGGACTGGTAAGAAATAAGGAATATCCAGGTTTTGTTTTAAGGGGAAAATTTTGTCACATCTATTAAACTGACCAAATATGAAGGATTTTTATCAAAAATGTTTTTGATTAAAAAGAGAGATTAGATTACATTAGATTTACATTTTTCAATATCCATATCAGTGATTTCCTTAAAGGAAATCTTCGGTATGGTTTCATAAAACATCTCTTATGATCTTCAGTAATAGAATAAAGAGATTAATTGTATTATCTCCCTAACTAATCCTATTTAAAAATGAGTAACAAGTCCGGCGTTCACAGTAGCACAATGCTCAGTAAGGAACACAATGGGTGCAAACTAAACGGTCAAACTCAGAGGGAGGATATCCTCTCATTATCACATCCATCAGCCTGTGTGGATGAAGTAACCTGACTAGCAGTAACAAGGCTCGTGAACTCCTATGACTTATTTAGAAGGAAAAATGCGAGGCCAAAATGGGCGCAATTAAAAGCCTAATGATGAACGGCACCGCAATTTCCATATGTCTATTACGCCCAATCCAATTACCGCAGGTTTAATGAGAATTCAGGATATGGAACGAGTGAAACGCCTGAAATCCTCCCTCCGACACAAGAAAGGGAGAAAGAGAAAGAAGTACGCAGAGTGGTATTGTGTGCGTGAGGGGCCAGCTGTGAGTGTGTGGTAGCGTACAGGGGAGGCCTGCATAAAAACTGGTGCTGCGGAATAATAACAAGAGAGCTCTTTGCTTTGCTTTGGATCTTGCCTGAGGCAGTGCCTTGGGCCACCAATTCTCCTGTGGTTCAGAACAGATGAGCAACCAGACCATGTGTCCATTACTATGCAGTGGATTCTAAATATTCTAAACTGACTCCTTTGCACCTTTTCTAATTTACCAACGCTAAATATTTAAAATACAATTCATGGAACTTTAAAACCCGATGCACTTTGACACTTCACTCAACTTGTTGATGCCTCCACCTTTCTTTGTTTCCTCTTTTTACTTGCTATTCTCTTCTTATTTTCTTGCATTTGACATGTGATGCTCCTCCTCTGCATTTGAGTTTTCATTTAGACCATTGAATCTTTATTTGTGTCGGATGGTTTAACTGGGCAGATGAGTCAATAAAACAGACAATAAGGAGGTAAGGCTCAATTAAAGCAGGAACAGACAGGTAGAGGATAACTATTCAGCACGGTTTTGAGGTCAGGGGAAGTGTTAGTGCTTTGATTTTTTTAGGTGACATGGCAGATTATTCCATGAGCAACAACACTCATAGCACAAGTCTGTTCTAGTTCAATTCTGTCCCATGATCCTGAAGCGTTAAAAGAAACCAAGAACACAAAAATTCAAAATCTGAATACTGTACAACAGGCACACAAGTGACGAGTGACTGAGAGTAAATCTATGAAAAGAAGAGTCATAAAATGACTCTCGTGCCAAAATTAATGTGTAAAAGAAAGATTTAATGAGAGAGGAGATGTGTGGTAGTGTTGACACTAGAGTTTCATACATTTATAAAGTGTTAATTATCAATCTAACTTTATGACACAGAGAAAACTGATAAATGATACATTTGTCATTAGTAGTAAAGCTTAATGAAATGTAACTGAAGGTTTAACTGAAGTAACACACGACCCCTGCCATCCCCACAACCTATGCTAACCCCTCCTTCCCTCTCGCTGCCGATACAGACAACCAGTCTGTAAAAAAAGAGTTTTGTGCCCAACGCTATAAGGGCTTTAAATAGCCTGGGTATGTTTGTAAAGTTTTTGTTAGTTTTTTTTGTTTTCACCTTGTTCTGGATGTCTTTAATGTGTGAGAGTGAAAACAAATTTCCTCTACGGAGGACAATAAATAATAAGTATGAATCTGACTCTAATGATGATCAAGTACATACATCAAAGTTGAACAAACAGGTTTTACAGTTTAGAAAAGACAACCGCTTTTAATCTTATACAGAAAACATACCTGAAGTTTTTCATTTTGTGTTGAACGTTAAATATGGATTTTTGAACATTTCTACGTCTGTGTATTACACACACATTTCTTTAATCTGCTCTATGTGCCCTACTTCGACTACAGGTGTTAAAATTGTTTGCACTTGATCCAAACTGTTCACAGGAGGTTGGAATGTGACAATCCCTAGCGCACTACAGAAGCCATGTCCCTAATCCCTACTCCTCTTAATCATGAATGTATACTGTGCACTCTAAAAGATTTGAAAACTCCTGATTTTGACAGTGAACCACTTTGCTTCCATCGGAAAACATCTCGTTGTGTTGAACGTGGATCGGTAAAATGCTGCACGCCTCTGCAGCTCATTGAAGCCGTTCCAGGTCCATGCATGTTAACGAAGTGCATGTGCTGAATGGGTGAGGGGAGAGGCTAATTTAGCTGACACCCTCAATCCGTGATAATGGTGGGCAGGTTGTTAATCAAGCTGGAGGTGTGGACCTCGGCGTGTGAAGGAGGAAAGCTCCCAAGCGAGTTACACTGATGAACGCCCCCCGCCCCCCCTCGCCTGACATCGCTGGACATCCTTAATGCACCACAACCCAACCATAGTTAGCGAGGCCTCTTTTCTTCCTCCCTGAGACACTGACTGCTAATTTACAGAGTTACTGTTGAGTAGGCAGAATCTGCTCCGGCAGAGGCATAAGTCATACATGCGTTTCTCTTTTTCACCATTTTTCCAGGAATATTAACAAAACAGCGATTAGCTATCAGGACACAACATCTATTTAAGTGGTTATTCTATGTATTACAATTAGTGCTGAAATGGTAAGTTAATCAATTAGTTGCTCGTCATTCAAGTAATGTCTGACTGTTTTGTTGAGAAAGTAACTGTTAGTCATTTATGATTAAAAAAAATAAAAGAATTTGGTATTTTCAGGTTCTCAATTATGATTATTTGTCAATTTTTCTGCTTTATGTCATTGCAAATTAAATATCCTCAGATTTTGAAGTTTTAGTCAGACATAACAAGAAATTGGAAGATGTCGCCTTGTGCTCTGTAAATTTGTGATTGGTGTTTTTCATTAACTCCTGATACAGACAAAATGATTACTTGTTTAATTGAAAATGAACCTTGACAGATTATTGATAATGAAAATTGTTAGTTGCAGGTTTTTGTGAAGGCCTATAAACAATGTGTACCTATCTAGTTATGTTGCCCCAAAGCATTTATGCTCTAAATTCTCAGTTTGTACAAAACCGTTGTGATGGTCACCAGTGAATGCTACTATACACGGGAAACACTGAGCAAAACACGAAACAAAGAGGAGACCAAAAGGGTTAAAAAACAATGAAAACAGGGAGGTAAGTGACTATAAAAAGTAGCCAGATGAATAATTTAAAGCAACACTCGCTGTCATTTAACTTTTCCAACTGGTGAAAGCCAGTGAGTGACACTGAGGAGAGAGCTGCAGCTGCTTGGTGGGTCGATGGTTATGTATGAATAAATGAGAGATGAGAGGGCAGATTGTCATGGGGCTGAGGGATCAGTCAAAAATTGGGTAGAAAGCGACACAGGCTCCCAGGGACACCAGTTGAATGGCAGAAGGCTTCTTCCCGCTGCAGATCTCTGGCTTCACGTTGGAAAAACTTTGTCCCCGGGCTCGCTGTAATCTGTCATAAAGTAAGCCCGCCGTGACACTAAGCTTTGGTGATGCGATACAGCTGGAGCGGCTGACAATGGTGACGCTAATGGCTTTCAAACTTCCCTTAAAGATGTGAGAATTGAAGGAGCTGAATAATTCACTGCAGAGCATATGCGAGGCCTGTCACTCGGCATCCAGGAGTCATCACTCTGCACAAATTTGTGTGGCAGAAGTTCTGACGGAGGAGAGGAAACTCGACGGACAGGAAGGATCGCCTCATGAAGACTGGGGACCAGATGAGAACTTCCAGAGTGAGGCATTCACCATTTGGAAGAGTGATGCGAAGAAATTAAATGACGGGATTTCTAGTATGGCGGCTGGAAACTGAAAGGGCCATTCAAGTGTGTTGCACGATACAGCTGGTTAACTAAATATCGATACTTTTTTCAAACTATTTTGCAATACACGGTTTATAGTTTAAACATTTTTGGATCAATTTTCTCGATCAATCTAAGTAACCATTTGTTTCCATTAATTTCTATGTCAATTAACTGACTTATTTTCTTGAGTTGTGTAATCCATCAAAGAAAATACTAGGTATACAGTATATTAATTATTTTTGTCAATGTTCCATTATTATGTGCAGTCAGTGATTCTGGACATAGATAGCTGATTGTTGAGACTCATTCCCAGGTCATCAAATACTTGGGTTTGTGGCTTGGCTTAAGCAAATTAGCCGTCATTCTCCAGAATAAATTGCGGCACCGTTAGGGGGTCACAGGCTGAAAATTTTGGGAATCACTGATGTAGACATGATTTGTAGTCATCAGGCAAGAGGTGGCCTTATTAAAAGAATTTTGCACTATTTTTTAGGTTATATTGCAAAACAAGATATATCTCTCATCTCTCAGATGAGATGAGAAGAGATGAGAAGATATATCTCAATATTTAGAAATCTCTTCCAAAGCACTTTATAAATCCTATGCCTAGGTGACAAAATGAAATATCACAATGTTTTTGACCAAATACCTCAAGATCAATATTGCGACAATATTGCAGGGATGACTACTGGTTCTTGAGATGAGATTTTTGATCAATTATCTGACAAAGTTGGAAATGGCAAGTATCAGAACAAGTAGAATAGTCTAGTAAGTTCAGAAAATTAACTTCAAAAGATCCATAGCCATAGAGGACAGTATAAAGTATCATATCACGATTTTCGATATAATATTCATATATTGCCCAGCCTTACAACAGGCTAAAACAAGTAAAACCGCATAAGTCCTCATGCAAGTCATACAGACTGGATTCTGTTTATTTGAGTAAAACCACTGAAAGTGTTGGACTTTTGCTTATTTTTTTGTTTTCCAGTACCAAGAAGAGCTTGAAACATCTGACATT
This sequence comes from Pagrus major, assembly GCF_040436345.1. Taxonomy (NCBI): domain Eukaryota; kingdom Metazoa; phylum Chordata; class Actinopteri; order Spariformes; family Sparidae; genus Pagrus; species Pagrus major. Next base: position 17,456,723 of record NC_133219.1, read on the forward strand.
AAAGATTCAAAATCTAAGCTGACACATTGCTCCTTACATCTTTCAATCATAAAGAGTCGGTTCAAGCTTCATCATGGGACAGCAAATGATTGCACATCCAACATGTCTGTGCCACAACTTGGGGGACAATCAAACAACAGGACAGTTCTATCATAAACATCTTCATGCGCCCACTGGAGCAGATGGAGTGATGTCGCTGCTAGCAGCAGCCCTGGGACAGCCTTTTTAATTATTGACGAACATTAGCATTAGCTACTATACCTGCTTTGTAAAGCAGGTGTCGACTCCCCCCTCAGTTATTTTTTGTCCTCCACCGTTATTGTGATAACACCAGGTGAAGACATGCTGCTGCAAGAGCACAGCCACTTAACCTCCCGATCGGTGCCCCAGCAGGGTGTTCTGGGTCTCCTAATGGGGATATACAGAAGGGGGAGGAGGAGGGGGTGGGGAGGGAAGGAAGGGCGTCAGCAGATGCCAGTGTTTCAAGCCTGATGCCGCAGCTGTCAGCACAGATGATGCCTCCACCGTGAGTGCTCCTACACAGCTCGATGACCAACTGAGGACACTGTGATTCCTGGACATCGAGGCTGGATGTGGAGCCGCCTGCTCAGAGTTCCCGGTGGACCAGGAAGCTGCAGCTGAGCACCTCAACTCGGGTGACTGTCACATCTGAAATATGTTCCCCAGCAACCCAAGCAGCGTTCGCTGAGGAGTAGGCCTCACGTGTAACAAAACATGGTTAAAAAGGGAAAACGGGGAGAAGGAATGTGCAACGAAAAGGCGATTCTTCTTCGGCTGAGTAGAGCCATGTTAACTGAGCACCCTGTGCGCCGGGAGCGGTGATGGAGCAGAAGCAGACAGATGGACGGAGACGGAAGTTTCCGGGCTCTGCCGTTCCATGCAGGTGGTCCTGGGTGCAGGGACTGGCAGTGCATGGTGAATTATTTAAATGGGGAGCGTGGAAAAGGGAATGGCTGCATCTGTCGCACATCCTTTTAAAGCCCCTCCAGCAGATGTGTTTACTCACCGCCCGTACCAGCTAACTACTTAATGGGTCACCATCGGCAGCCAAGAGTTAATTAAGCAGGCCTTTTGCAAATGGTGGGCACGTAGCATCAGCTCAGGTCCTATCAGGTCGTAGCAAGCGCTGTAGGCCTGTGGTTTACAGATGTAGTCGCTCAAGTTCATCTTTTAACGGCATCCTAAGTGAGTCGGTTGAAAGATATCAGATTCTGTTTCTATTCAAGAGAGAAAATCTGGGTAGAAAGAGGACTTCTACAGCAGCTGCTACTGTAAGACCAGTTGTATTCAAAATGTTGCATTTTCTTCACACTGATAAGTGAAGAAACTCAAATACAATCCAACAGCATTGTGTGAATGTCCTACAGTATATTACAGAAAGTGACGCCAGCTGGGGAAGTGTAAAAAATAGTTTTTCTAGCAGCTGGAGGAAAAGAAGCTGTTAACCTGCTGTAATAAAATAAAAATACAAAAGAAAGAAGTGTGAGAGCGCATACTTCCGCCGAAGCTGCATCATTTTGAATTTCTTTATTTGCATTTTGATGCAGATCTGCACTGAATCTATGTAAAGTGATTAATCAGTATGTCATAAGAAAAAATGTAAATGATCAAGTTTAAAAAAATGTTTAAAAAAAATGTGTGACAAATTTTCTCCTCACACTGTATTTTATCCACTAAACATTTTTGGCTTCCTTTCATGAGGGGGGATTTCTGGTAATTGTGTTTTTTTCTTATGTACCATGCATATAACATACAAAACAACAAAACCAGTATGTTTTAAGGATATTGTTTACAAAATACAACATTTAGTCTCAGTGATCATTTTGATGGATATTTGCATTATTGCTCAACCTATGCTGCACTTTATAATGTGTGCATTTTCAAAGTCAGAATTTAAAAAAGTGCCAAAAAGTGCCAGTTCTTATGATATGAACAATTTGTTAAAAAACTGCTTCTCTTGGTCTGATTTCCTATTTATTTATTCATTCCATCTCTTTATATGACAGATGGATATAAGATGTGTAGCAAAAACTTATTACAGCCCTGGTCACCCCTAGACTTTGAATGCAGGGTTTAAACAGAAATAGAGAAAAAAGGTAGTCTAAGAGATCAAATTCATGCGTCTATGTACTATATTTGCATATTGTACTGCACAGGCTGTGTATGCATTGACAGGTGCAGAAGTACATTTTTCTGCGCGAGAGTGCATGTTGTGTGTCTGTACATTTATGTGCCTTTGTGTATATGGTTTAGTGTATGTGTTTCTGGTAAAGCCATTATTTCATTGTTTATGAAAAACTAAAAGCTGAACTGAGTCCAACTTCACGTTTTGTATCCCCTCAAAAACTCACATTCCTCTTTCAGCGCTGTCTGTCAGCGTCTGGCAGAAAAACATGTTATCATGAGCAGTTTGGACGTGAACATGAGAGGATTATCTGAGGTGAGGTTCAAGTTGATTTGGAGTAGTTACAGCATCGCCGTCATCATATGATACATAATCTGTTTTAGAGCCGAAAGACCTTCAGGAGCCAGCGGCACTCATAATCATACATTTTTGATTGGATTGCAGTCATCCAGGACATTAAAATCTGTTGTTCCATCTAGGATGCCTTAGCGATCATCTGTTATGGTTTGGGATTATAAGAGATGACGTTAAAATCAAACAATAGCTACGGAGCCGGGAATACATCCATATTTACACTGTTTTCACTTAAATCTTTGGGTTGTATGTATGGAGTGTTTTTCTGTCAATCTACAATGTTTACTGCGTCTTCATGCTACGCCAAACCCTTCATCCCTGCATCTACTGTTTTAACATACAGCTGATTTATAGATTTAGGAGTTGTTTATCTGCACAAAAAAGAAGCCAAAAAGTAGTGCAGAAAAATAAAGACTGTGAATGTAAGACCAAAAGACACATAAACGATTGAAACAACTTAGCTAAAAATAAGAGAGATACGGGAGATTTAAATAAAAAAAAACACAATTCTTAAACTGAACACAGAGGAGAGAAGCACATAGACACGAAAAGGCCTGAAGAAGGGGTAACAGAATTATTTTTCAAAGAGTTCTGATGTTGGTAAAAAGAGAGAGGAAGTATCTCAACACTATGACTTGACTTTTACCAAACACAACCCTCCCTTTCTTCACTATTTTACGGCAAAAAGGATCTGTAGGAGAACATATTCCAACTATTTAGATGGTACCATTTATAGACACTTAATTTAAAGAGTTCACAGAGAGATACGCGTCATTAATACTTAACACGTTTCCTGTCATCCATATGCCAAGATATTATTTTTATATTATATTTACAGACACACTGCCCTCACATCTACAGCTACATATCAGTTATTTTACATCATGAGAAGATAAACAGAGAATTTCTACATTAGAATATTCTATATTTTCTATTTCTACTATTTCCAGCTGTTTATTCATTTGTGTCAAACTTGCTTTAAAGAATTTAAACTACTGTTTATGCAAAAAAAAAAGGAGCAACATATTTGGACATTTTGGTGGTTATGTTTATGTATAATTCATCTTTACTTCAATTTGTATGTGTGATTACATAATAATCAAATACTTTCACCATCACTGATCTATCTTGGCATAATATCTAGTGATCAGTTTTGCAAAATAAGAATTCTTCAAACAACTACAATTATAATTTATGATACACTAGGTGCTACTAGGTGTTATCTATTTGTGTCAGTTGACATTTATAAAAATGTAAAAATCCCCTTTATTTTGGGATTCTACTCACCATCGCTTTCCACTTCCATGACACACAAATACACAAGTGAGGATTTTAAATGCAGCGTGATCCGACTATCACACTGCACAGAGAAACTCTGAACAGCATTACTGTGTAAACATAACTGACTTTGATATAATGAACACAACTGAATTATTAATAATGAAATCAGTAAAAAGAAAAAAAAAAACCTGATGATAAATTAAATCTGCATTTGAGTTAATTCTGTGTCTTAGGTGATGAAAACACCTGCATCATATCAGCGGTAGACAACATGTTTGTCCAAATATCTGATAGGGATATATTAATATTTAATAAAGAGTCAATATTTGCACCATATGCAACACTAACATACTCCACCAGCACTTCACTCCAACAGATATTCCACAGGCTACTTACTGTCCGACTTCATAGAGCTTCGGTGCAGGACACAGCAGGTAATCATTACGCACAGTACTCGGCTTATGATCTATAAAAAACACAAAAGAAGACAAAACAGCGTTAAATTAAGTCCTTTAATGACTCAGAGATAAGACCTGCATGCACATCCAAACCGAAAGAGGACAGGTGCTGAGTTGAAAGTGAGCAAAACATGACATAAACAGATAAACTGCTCGTACAGTGCAGGGCTCTAATATCTACTTAATGCATCAAAGTAGTGATGTTTTGGGTAACATTGCTCTTCATCAGACAGTCTGGTGATAACAACATACATATATTCAGTCAGAATTTGTTCTCAGTAAGCACAGCATCAGGAAAGCGCCAAATGTAAATTATATCAGGATTAAACATTTGTTTACTAAACAAAATTAAATTAACACTTTGAGAAAAAAAGTTTAACTCTGACATCTGGGCAAGACAGATTTGCAAACCCAACATCTAATAAATGTGATTTACTGTTACATATTTAAACCCTAAACCTCCTTTTATATGAGTTAAAGCCTCAGTTATTATAAGCAACATTCAAAGATCGTCATCAGCTCAGTTTTGCCAAATTTGGGGGGAACTTTTAGAGCAAAATGAGCGAACGATGCTTATGTGAACTGTCCTAGAGTTCTTTGTCCCTCTTCTAGTGTTCCTAAGAATTTATTTTCAAACTAAATATCAGTGATATTCAAAAAATAAAAGTAGCTTAAATGTGTGATTTGATATTACAACACTATTTTATGATGGGAGATTTCAAAGTAAAAACAAAGACACGACATATAATGTGTGTATTTGTGTGTGTGTGTACGCGCTGTGTGTGTGTGTGTGTGTGTGTGTGCGCCCGCATGTGTGCGTGTGTGTGAGATCAGCACAGGTCAACAGAGGCCTGAACCATCTTCAGCCATGGAGGTCGTTCAGATTATTGATATTTCCTTTCTGCTTGTCTGCTCGGGGCTCCAACTGGTTTGGTGAAGGAGAAGACTGTAGCATCTGTTCCACATATGTGGTGTGTGTGTTCCATAGTTGCCATGATGCCTGTCCATAATTATAAGGTGCCCCACTGTTAAAAAGGTCTGGGCTGAACACATGCAGAAGCCAATAAGGGAATAAATAGCCCCAAGTGGGCGAATGTGAGACAGCCTAAACTGAGAAAGGACTAACAGGAAGACATCTGCTAATGGCCACTTCCTGATTCGGATGAAGTTCTTTTTTAAAAAGAAAAAAAAATATGCTCAAGTGTTTTAGTCGAGTTGAAATGTTGAAAATCAAAAATAACTTGTCAAGGAGGGAAGTGTTGTCATTGGCAGTCGTCGATCCCACAGATCCCACGGCCAAATGAGAGCTTGAAAAGATTGGCTTTCGGTGCCAAATCCCGTTTGCTTCCTGAAAAAGGATTTCTCAACAGAACAGACTGCAAGCTCAAAATAAGGAGCACAGTGACCTACATACCCTCCTTTCTTTTGGTGAATTTAGATCGTATAGATAGGGAGCGGCTATGAGATAACAGATACGGTGGGACAGGGGTTTGTTTTGCCATGTCCTTTCTTTGAACACCCACCATCAATTCATGTCCCAGCAAGTTGGATAAGAAGATGTGTTGAGTTCTAAGATTTGTGCAGGAGATGTGACATATTGTGTGTCCATAACAAGGACATAAAATACAATAGAACACAATGAATCCTCATATCACAATATAAATCAACATTTACAAAACATGCAGAGGGTGGAGGTTTTTACTGCATGTCAGCAAGTTTATGTCTCATATATTGTATTATTATATTATATCATATTATATTATATTATATCATATCATATTATAGGTCTGACTCCAAAGACAGGTTGTTTCTTATCTTGTTATACAAGGAATCAGAAACACCACAGTCAATCAGACAATGGATATTTGTGTTTTACAAGCCATTAGTTGAATAGTGTTGAGTCTGTTTAGTCCTGTCAGATGGTGTTGAGGCCTTCAATGTATCTGCATTTCTTTGCACTCTGTTTGCAATTTCCAATCTTTCCATCACTTGCTCTGACCGGCACTATTTCTCTGACTGCTGAGCTCTACTACGACAAACAGCTTTTAATACAGTGATTTTTACACATGTTGTATTCTATTGTATTATTTACTGCTTCATATGCTTAAAAACATAACATAGTTAATGTAAATGTTGCAGATTTTTGTTATATGGTGACATTAAAAATGCACGATAAATGAACAAGGATAAGTTAAATCTTGCGGCACACTTGGTGGAGCCTCAAGGCACCTCACGGTGTCATGACACCCACTTCGGGAACCACTGCTCCAGAAAGAACTTTATTCAGATTGGACGATCAAGGGCTGCGATATACCGATTCACAGAGAAAGTTTTGAGGGGCCACATCATAGCAGAGTCATTGTTTCATCATATGCGGTAGGTTTTCTATTACTTGTGACAGCCCTGTACAGATGTATTTAGAGGACCACACACTCAGTGGACAAAGGTTAGATTTGCTACAATGACCACAGTGGGTGCAACTAACTGGAAGCTAATGCTTGTGCCACTATCAGAGATTGATAATTATCATTAGGTATGAGCAAAAAAGTTCAGCTTATGATCATGATATGTGGTTGAAAGCTGTAGAAAAAGTGAGTTGGTGAACTTGCCTTGTGAATTTTTTGTCAAGCAAATCAGAAATATCATCTATAAAGTTACAGATTTTCATTACATTTGGACTAAACTACGTCAATCTGTACTATATTATGAATGACATAAGGCTCTATATAGGCTGTTCATATTTTATAAAAAAGTTATGAGTCTCTCCAGTAATCTCACAACAGACATTGACATTGTGTACATGATTAGAGTAAATGCCTGAGAAAAAAGCAAGCAACAGGTCTCAATACTGTGTAAAATGCACTTGCTGAAATTGGTCATTACTTGGACTATGGCAGCAACAAACAATAATTGTTATTGTTGATTAATCTGTTGTTACAAATTTGGTCTATAAAACGTCAGAAAATAGTGAAGAATATTGATCAGTGTTTCCCAAAACCCTGGACAGAGGTAGGGTACATGATGATGCTTTTATAGACAAAGGACTCAGTGCTTGCTGCTGTGCGCATGTAAACTTCCCCTGTATTATCTATTTATAAGATTCGGACACTTTTAGACTTTTAGGCTGAATTTAGTAGCGATGAGTCTTTTCTCTTTTCCTGTAGACTCAGAGTGATCACGGATGTGGATGAACTGTAGGTCCTAATATAGCAACATGGGTCTTTTACTAAATTAAGAGACACAAGGTCTTGAGAAAATTTCAACATAAAGTTTGCAATCAGCTCAAAATGGGCAGTTTTCTCATCCATTATTGATACTGTATAAAATGTAAATGATTCTTCAAAAAACACATTACAGCCACAGAGTGACTCTTGAGGTATGGACTAAATTTAGATATCTCCACAATTCATTTGGCTATTTTAATTCTTTGCTTTATTGCCTTTGCTGTCCCCCCATGCTACCACTGGCCTAGCCTTATGATTTATTTATTGTCAACAATGCTCACAAAATCCCATTTGACCATTTTAATTTGTGATACAGGATGCATGTTTTGTTGTCTGTAGTGATTAGACGATCTCCGAGCTGTGCTGAGTGAACATTTTAAGCTGCAGTTTGAGCCACGGGAGCCTAATCTTTGTCTAGGCCTGTGGTTACAAAACTTTGCTATGAATATGACCAACTCAATGCAAGGTTTGTACTATAGTTACTTCTCCACCACTTACTGAAGGTTTGCTGGTCCACTATGAAGCTGCAGACAACGCCTTCATTGCTGCGGCCGAGGGCGAAGCCATTGCCTCGGAGGACGATGTTGAAGGACTCTGTGGAATGTAAACAAACAGGAGATAAGACTGGGAGGAGGAACATACATATAGTTAGAAAGTCTCTTCTTGTGTTTATCTGGATTTAGGGGCTTCTGCATACAAAGGCCCTGAAAAGACTCCTTCCAATTGGACTCTCAGCATTAACCACTTACTGTTCTGGAAACTATCACTATCACTAAGTTTCATGAAAATGAACAAGAACAAAAGTGTGTACTGTGTATATAAAACACAGATACATGACTCTCTTTTCACAAGTGCTGTTGTATTGTTGTATGATATAATTGGGCATGTTACCAACACCAGTGGTTCCCAACCTAGGGGTCGCATCCCCATCATGAAGGGGGACACATCAGGGTAACAAGATTATTATAGGGATAAGACAAAAAATGTATTTCTGTTACACAAAATGATGATTTTTTCGCACTTTTGATTTTTACTTATCTGGATACTTTTATGTTTCTAAAATGCCTACAAATAAAAACAGCCTGAGAAGGAATTCATTCACTGAATGCTTACAACTCATGTTTAAAGTATGCCACAAGCAGTCATGAAGAGTTCATTATAAAGAAGAACAGGCCTCAATTGTTGGGAACCAACTGACCAAAGTCTGAAATAATGTCAATTTTCTGAGGTCCTGTAGGGAGGAGTGATGGCCTGAGTTCTCTCAGATGATTTTCTATGACCCACAATGATCTACTCCTTATCTCCGAGGAGACTTGCTACTTTACCACTGCTTGAAACCGAGACATCTTTCCCATCATTCCCTTGGAGAGATGTCATAAGTTTCAGTAAGAAAGCAGTAAAAAGAGGGCATGAACCTTTCTGTGCAGAGTTGCAGCAAGAGGATCCACTCACCGTTCACACAGACGCTGGAGGGGTCCACACTCAGGATCTCTGTGCACGATCGCTTTAATATCTGGGGGATGAGAAAAAAAATGAAATGGGTACATTATCGCTTGAGGGCCAAGAATAAATACATCAAGTGCGGGCCGTTATCGGCTCTGTCAAGTTTAGAAAACAGATTAGAGTGCAACACCTGAGAAATGTCTCACTCCTGATCGGGCCCTGGCGGCTAAAGAAGAGCGCCGAGTATCAGTGGCGAGGAGAACAGGAGGGAGAAACGGCAGCTGTGTCAGCCTTTATGGGAAAATTATGCAAGACTATTACATTTCCCAGTTCTATTAAAAACCTCCGGGATCCTGCATTATCATATAAAGAGGCCAGTGTGAGCCCACTGTCATAGAGCTGCACTATCCGCTATGATTCAATAAATCAACAAAGGACAAACTATGCAAATCCCAGTACACAGTCGGTAAAAAGAAGCATATTAACTGCAATATAGGACACTTGAACCTTTCATTTGATGTTGGCTGAAACTTCAATCTGAGGAGTGGAAGAGGGAAGTGTTTACAGCGGCCTTATTAAATATGATGGTCTGATATGGAATCGTTAAAAGGGGAGAGGGTTGTAGATGACAGCTGGGAGGAAAAGGATCTGCTGCTGTTCCTCTGTGCCACTATTTTCCCCGTCTAATTACTTCCTTGGCAGTGCTCGAGATAAAAAGGGGGAAAAAGAAAATAAAACAAAACTGATTGCTTAAAATGATGGAGGGACCCGAGGAATGACATTGTTTTTCCCATTAAGTGTGGAAATGTAGACACTTCCGCTCCAAAATAGCATTTGGAAAAGTAGCATTGACTCTTCAATATTGCAAAGTATAGTACTTTTTAAAGAAATGTGTGTAAATTAAGTAATTTGTCAGGGTTGGAAGATTTACAAACTAGACTTTCAAATAAAAGCTTTGAATGCTGAGATTAGAGGCCTGAACTCAAACAGCAGCTATTCATTTCTCTGGGATCTTGTGACAAACATTATTTACAGGCTGCAGGGGGAAAAGGAGGCAGCCATCCAAATATCCAAAGTCATCCGAATATCTCAGCCAGTGTTGTAAGTGGTGGGGTTTCTAAATGGATGAGGCTGGTTTTACTCATTTTGTGGAAATAATTAGGTGAAAAGGTTCATGAGGGCATTTTTGTCAGTCAGTATTTAACAATAGTGCAATAAAAGATAACGGTCAGCAAAACTGTACAGGTTTAGCTTATCTCAGCTGAATGTGTTCAGCAGCTAAAAGGGAGTTAACAATAATGATGTGGCTACATTGCAATTTGGGGTTTTCCCAAATGGCCCACAGCTCAGACAACAAAAAGCCCAGTTCAGTTTAAAAAAAAAAAAGAAAGAATAATGGCCTAACAGGGAGCAGAAGCACAACTTTGCCCGGCTCTTTCAGTGAGTTTTGTCATGCTGGTCACAGAGGCAGCGTGGATCCTGCAGCAAAAGGCTGCACAGATGATCTCAAATCCTCACAATCCAACAGAGGAGTGAGGAGGCCAACTAGTCAGGAATCCAGTATTACTAATCAGAGAAGAATGCTCCGCGTTTCATTTGGATGCTGGAAGCAGCACTGTGCTCTGCGCCTCCGAGGACTGAGGGGATGAGCTTTTTTGTTGTGCTGGACATTCTTGTGCAGGCTTTCAAACATTTTAAAAAGTGTTGTTGTATAAAAAATATATACATGGCTTTAATGGGGAAGGACGACCTCGTGCAGGAGACTGTAAATGCTCTTCTCTAGATAAAAGATTTTCTTTGCTCAGCACAAAAACATTAGAAGCATATTCCCTTCTAATTATCAATAATCAAATCCACTTTTTCAGGGGCTTCATAAACAATGTTATTTACTACAAGCTGGGTTCACATACTCATTAGAGAAGACAATATTCTAGGTCAGAACTAGTGTGTCATTTTTTCCTTTTTCATTTTTCAGGGTTCTAGACACAGTTACTCATACTTTATAATGATCCAACAACTATTACACCTGTTTCAAATGAATGGTGGTTACATTTTTTTTATCGCGTGTTATTATTTTGCTGCTAAATACATGAAAGATGCATCACCTGGACTCATTTAAAAAAATTGATTTGTCGTACATACACTTAAACTAATGTTTTAATTATAGTGATAATTTGTTTAAAATTCTTAAGACAAATAAAGAGAAGAGATATAAAAGCGCAAATTTGGCATCCGAAATATTCTGCACATTATTGTCTGCAGTTTTCAGCTTCTACATTATGTGAACCAAAAGACTGAGAGCCAGAGACTCAGTCCCTCCTTTACTCGACAGCCATGTTTAAAGCAACATAATCAATCATAGTTGTTGTACTTTGCGTCACACAACAGAAACAGGACACACCCTTTGGCTTCTGCGTCCTTCCAGCTGCACGTCTCATAGCTCTGTCTAGTTCTGCCCTCTCCCTAAACACTGCTGGCCTTGTCGGCTTCGACACAGATGTAAGTCCGGCACAGGTCAGTGAGCTCCGCAGGGCTCCGGGCTCACATTCATGTAAAAATGTTGCCATACAAACCCCCGCCTTGGCTGACAGCGTTTAGGCTAAAAGCTGCAGCAAATGGAAAGTATCACTAATTGGCTGGCAGAGGACGAAGAGGCTGCATGGGAAACTTTGTATAAACACTGTTTAAGGGACTCTTATGCTCTGACAGCTATTCACTGATTACAGCATTACAATGACAAGATGGTTTTGATGCATAACGCTGGCTTTCATTGCAAAATTCTCACTGACAACAAAAAAAAATAAATGCATTAATTGTACTGAAGCGCTGCTGCTGCACGGAGAGTTTTGTCACTCAACACAATAAAAACATTGTGAAGAGGATGTCATATGGACAGTGACTAACTGTCAAGCTGCTCCCGTTACAGTGTCTAAATTGCTGCAGAGTGGCTGAGACATTTCCTACCCCATCTAAAAACTGAGGACACAACGAGCACTTCTTTCCACAGACATTTTCCATGTAGCTTAGCAGGAAGTTCACTGAGGTTTTGCTTTAATTTGTGACAAATTTCAATGAAGCCAAGGGAGGAAACAATTTTATCCACCTGATGGCCAAATATACCAACAATCTGCACTATGTTACCACCTCCAAAAGTAAGGGAAAATACCTTAAAATGACTACCTGTGTCTGGTTTTAAAAGTGAAAATTAGTTTAAATTCCACCTATTCAGCTCATACATGAAGCACAAACCTGAGCTGACTGAAAGTCCAACAACAGACTCACTCACACACAAACAAAAAGTCGGCAAACTTACAGAATTGACAATGCCTTTGAGTGCGTGGAAGCCATCTTTGACAGGAAACACTTGGTCCTTGGTGTCCGCAATCACAGCAAGCTGTTGGTTTCATAAAGGAGTTGAGTAAACAAGAAGTACTGCTGATTTAATGCTGCTTTCTTCTTTTTCTGTTTTCCTCTTTATGACTGAGCACTGTCTTTCCTTTCATATCATGGGCAGGAGGAGACATAGCAGATGGCATGACTGTGGCAAACACTTTGCTCAACCATAAAAAAAAAAATCATTGCAGCACAAACTGGGACTCAATATTGCCTTTTGTTTTTGACTTAATGGGAGCTCATCACAGGGTGGTAACCAATGGTTACAAGGGACAGGCCACCATGTTGGAGGAGAGACAGAAAAACTACAGACACCACTGACACAAGAAGGAAAGATTGTGACTTTGGTGCAGCTCAGACGTCTAACATTGTTTTTTTTAAATGAGGACAAACTCTGAAATGAAGATTATTAGATGTGGAGACAAATAATAAATTAAGTAGTGATCAAATTCTTCTGTAGTTGATTAAATTTACTAATTTCTCAACAATGTGACAGCCAGCATAAATGGTGCCTTTAATCCACAGTTTCTACTTAAAACAGCATTCAATGAAAATCTACACAGTAAGCTTAAATAGTCACACTCCCCTACACATCAGTGTTAAACAGATTCTTGGTTACATGGCCCTACTGGCCTGTCCAAGTGTGAATAATACCCAACACAGAAACTACACTCTTTGTGTATGTGTGTGTGCTAGAGACACTGCAATATTGTGATTTTTATCAAGAAATGTGTGAAGAATTGTCTGTTGAAGATATGCTTGCACTTTAAACGTCAATGCTCACTCATTTAGCTTCTTAATAAGAACATTAAAGGTCCAAATCCTTTTAAAACACACAGTCATTTAAAGAGCTTCCACAAATGGAACAAATATCAGACAATATCAGAGAAGTCATTTCTCATAATTTAAACTAATGTGAAAGTAGAACTAGTATTTGATAGACAACACTCATATTTTGTGAATGATGTCCCATTGTTTCATTATGTTTCGGTTTATGTGGCATGTGTTTGTGCAATGTAATTAACTTGGATGTGTTGGAACAATAAATAGCTGTCATTTGTTTTTACCTCGTGAATTAAATCTCATGTTTTAGTTAATTTTGTTTCTATTCATTTTTTTTTTTATTTACTGGTCTTCTCTCTCTCTCTAAGATGTGATAGGCATTTGTATTGGTTCATATAAAGAAGAAAAAGGTCTTTATTGGGAGGTTCCTATCATTTATAACTGCTATGCTATTGGTCCTTTGCACCTTATCAAACTCATTCTAATGACTGGCTTTCATTTCAGGTTCATCACGTTTGTGCCGAACTTGGAAGATCTGCTTTTAGTTTCTATGCCCCAACTCTTAATAAAGCACCCTAAAAATGATGAACTGACTGAAACCACTCAGCTTCTGTTTGTACCTGTTTTAATTTAGTTGTCTGTGTAACTTGTATCCTTCATGAACTGTGCTTATATACTTTTTCTAATTAATTGTCTTATCTTTCGTATTTTGTACCTGTTATACGTCATTTTAGACTCTCTACATTACTACAAATGAGGGTCTGCCCTCAATGATCTTGAAGTTTGAATAAATGTAATCTATACTGTGGAAAAAAAAATGTTTTCCATATTTTTCCCACAGTATAAAAGATTAGCATCAGCAAATCATAGAGCACCCCAGCAGCCAAATTGTTAAAGAACTCTCTACTATTTACCTTTCAATAAAGCTGAAAAGGCCAAAAACATATTTTTTAAAAATGACAGCAAACCAAAAACAAAGCTAAAACTAAGACTTTATCCTGAAGAAAATATTCAAACATACAAATATTGCTGTCCTGGAAGCCCCAGAACTTCACTGGAAGCAGCATATTTCATCTTATTTTGGCAAAACAATGACTATTTGGAGCATATTGAGCATGCAGATGAACATCTGAAAAGTGGATTATGTTGCAGGAGTTTTTTGATTATTTTTTTCCCCTCCATTAGAATTCGACATTTAAATCCAGTACAACTGACGTGAATTCAATCTGACCAAGGAATCTGTTTTCTCTTACAAACTACAAACTTTGTTGCACACCTTTTAAGTCGACAGGGGGTTATTTGTTTGTTTTAAGGTGGAATATCACTCTAAGACAAGGATTTTCCACACAGGTAATGGCACTCGCATTACATGTGTTTACCTGTCTTGACACACTTCCAACACAATGTCTCTTTTTGTCTTTCAGCACACATTTAGTGACAGACTTCACTGGTGTTTGCCTGCTGCAGATTAAGACTAAAGCTCTCTTACCTGCTGCTCATCAAAGTCCTTGATACCCACACAGTAAACACGAGCGCCATATTTTCTCGCCTCATCAGCCTGCAAATCAAACAAGTGTGTAGATGATGTGCAACAGGTCGAGGTCGAACAGAAACACTTACATTCATCAAATCATATTTAAGGAAAATAAATGAATTAATATATTAACCAATTAAATAACTAAAAGTAAAAAATTAATTGTAATAAAAAGAAAATATTTGGGTTTAAAGTTTGTCAAACTTTCAAGTACAACATCAGCTTTGTGGGAATCTGCATGAATTCTCTTTTGACACCAGAACATCAACATTTTAACACAGAAACAAGACAACTTGTACACCTGTTTGACAATAAGTATCTCACCTCTTTCACTGTGAGCTCATGAACGTAAACTTCAAGCTTCCCGTCCGTCAGAGCCAGGATGATGCTCGACGACTTGGTCGTTTGTGCCTGTATCTGAGCTGAGGCCTGCAGGTTCAAAACGAAGGACAAACATTTCAGCAGATATTAATTTAACATAATGTGAATGTTTGAGTTGTAATAAGCTATAATTGAGAGGGTAAACTGACCTGTTTTATTCCCTCATGCATGTATGTTTCACCTGCTGGTTTCACGTCATGCAGGCGCTTCAGACCCTCTTCAATCTCGTATCTTAAAACATGCACAAAATAAAGGTTTGACTTCTCCACATGTGCTCTTCTGTACTGAAATCACATCAGAATTCCAAATACTTATTTTTCACACAATGGGAGAAGCTTATTGTACTACCACTATAAAAACAGCATGTTAACACCTCATAGATAATGTGGTGGAAATTTGTGGTTACGGTCGTACAAATAACTATAGGTTCCAAAAAAAGAGATGTTATCAAGTTGTTCTTGTAATAAAGACGAAGCTGTTTATCCAGAATGTCCCAGACAGTCTGTTTTTGGCATTTAGAGGCCTAGTGGGGATTTAACCTCTGACCTCATACTAATGTCACCATGCAAACATTTCATCCTCAGTGGCCTGCAAGAAGAGGCCAGAAAGACCCAAATCAACAAAATGCTCTAAGTATGCAACCACAACAAGGTAATATATACAGTATAATATACATATGGATACCTATTAAATAATAATAATGTATGCTATTATTATAACAGCTTTGGAAAGTGTGACAGTTTCATATTAGAGAGCTGTTTGGATTCTGATTTCAAAACACACCTTAGAGATTTGGACTATCGTTGTTAAATTAGATTACGCTCTGGTACCTTATTTACATACTGTATAGGTTTGATGATGGTGCACATAAGCACATAACTGATTTAATTTATCGTATGTAATGGAAATAAAGCACATACTTACATGCAAGACCAAATTTAAGTGGAATTATAATTCATTGCAATTTATATACTCTGTTTTTAGGGTGACTAACATCTGTCCAACTACTACAGATGAAAAAGGCATTTTGGCGAACTCCGGTACATATACAGCAATGTTTATTAATGTGCACTGTCCCTGTTAAATAAACCACAAAAATGCAGAATAATGATGAGGAAAATATCAGTTTAGTGTACCCAGTGTTGCATCCTTTTTACATTGGTGCAGCATATACATTATACCTTGACCTTAAAATTACTTAAGACACAATGTTTGTTGCTTTTCTCTTTTTTTGATACTGAATTAATGTGTATCCTACAAGTAAGTGATGGGAAATTGAGAGACACAACAATACCAATACATCTAAAAGGAAAAGCAAAGATACTTTCATCATTATACAGTATATTGTGAACATTTTCTTGAAAATCATTTTAGGGGCTGTTATTGTATAAACAAACTAGTCAGGAAGTTATTGTTGTCGGTGATATAAAAACAAAATGTAAAAACTGAGCAGGAGTAGAAAAAGTAGACACAACATTGTCATTAATTTATTACAGAGAGTTGATCTCAGAGTTCAGTACCTGTCTCCAGTCAGGGGCAGGAGGACTGTCGCTCTGGCTGAGAAAACGATGAATGACACTCTCATACTGGGGCTGATGAGAAAAACAAAAATGACATTAGGTTTCAGAAATATTGCATTTTTCATTCTTAAAATAAATGAGCACAGAACTATGACAATACTGTATACTATAATGTTGTAATATTTGTTCAGCTCTTCCTTAATGCATAAAATCATTACTTCTGCCCACTTTGTTATCCACCCACAGAGCGTGAGATGTAAAGTGCTCCTATATGACTGAGTATGTCTGGCAGTTTTATATAAAGCTTTAACATAAGTCCATGTCATTTAAGGAGAAAGAAGCATTAAGGGTTAACCAAACAGAAGGGGCTCTTTAATGTCAACTAATATTAGTGTGCAACCTAAAGCAGCTTCTGTGGGGCTGAAGGAAGTGATTAATCAATTCACAGACAGGAAACATGTTGTGGCAATGAGTCACACTCAAACACACACACATCCTGTCGGTAGCACTAATATATACTTTGTACCTGTGACTTTAAAAAGGGTGAGAACTAAAGCTGGACACTGTGATGTGTCTCTGACCACAGAGTGTGGCATCAGACTGAGGCTTCTCTGTACAACCTGTCCTGTTTACATTCAGTGTCCCTCTGTCATGTTACTGCACACTTGCCTTCTCACGAATATCAACACATTTTTTTGTAAACACCGCTGATTTCTGAGTCGATAAGCAGCTGAAATTTGTGAAAAATCAGCACAGAGATGATGAAAACGTACAACTCCCACTGTAAAAATGTCCCTGAAAACTTCCCTTCCTTGAGTTGATTATACAAACTCAATTACACATTCTTTATGCAAGTAAAAGCTGCAGCAACACATAGGAAAAATACTCCAATACTGGTAAAATTAAGTGATTTTAAATTTCTTTAAAAAGCAAAGCAAAAGTAACTAAATGTATTTTTTGATTTAGCAAAACAAGCCAATCTTCTCAAAAGGCATGTCTTAATTTCTTGCTTAACACAATGCAGTTGTATAACAACTCTGCCTATTCTAGATACAGACTGTAATGAGCAAAATTATGATTGAAATAAGGAGATAACTAATCAAAGAGTAAGGAACAGGATTAAGAAGCAGAACAAGCACTCAGGCCAGCTTTCAGTACATGATAGTTTAGTAGTATAAGGCTTTGTGCTACTGACACATTTCAATCAAAACTCAAAAAGTAATAACATTTGTAACCCAGCAGTAGTTCGAGTTAAAATGTTTTTCTTTACTATTTTTTTTCATATATGTTTGCTATCTAATATTGTCATCCTGTTTCTCCTTATCGTAATTGTACTCTTATCATTTCAGTCTTGGTCTGTTTGCATGATATCTAATATCTGTCCTGCTGAGGGATTCTTCCTCTGTTGCTCCTCATCAGGTTTCCTTGTTAAACCCTTTGAGGGAAATTTGTGATCTGCAATTTTGTGAATTGCAATTTCTGGCTGTATGAATAAATTCATCTTGACTTAATTCTGAGGATTTTCATGAATGCATGATGAACAGAAGGAGTAAACGCTCCTCTACAGATCAACTGAATGGTCTCTGGATAGCTTTAAAAGTCTCTGTATCATGAAGATGGAACAAGGCTTTTTTTTATTCCTGACACATCAGCCATATTTTATCTTTTTTTTTTTCACACCGAATATAAAATAAGGGGTTGGTGCCGATGCTGACCTTATAAAGCAGACTTTGTCACGGACCAATGTGATCAATACACATTAAATACATGTTAGTTTCTTTGTTGTTTATAAAAAGGTAACAGCGCAATGTGATAAACTCACTGCAAGAATATAACAATCATTTGCACAAGCCTATAAAGCAAATGTGTCACTACACAGAACAAGTGATGCACTGTTAGTGCTTTGCGTTAGCTTACACACAAAAGACTAATACCAATCATTTCTACACAGCGAGGTTTATACATTTTTATATTGAAAAATAAAAAGAGGTGGTATCAGAATTTGTATATGGAGAAACAAAGTAGAACCTTAATATCTCTTTTTAAAATCTTAAAGCTATAGGTGACCAGTAACTCTGGCCATCAGATAAATCTAAGTGAGAAAATAGTACAATAACCTCTTCTGAAATATAGAGGGAAAAAAATAGTCTCAAAGTACCAAATAAAGTCTTAAGGTACTGAAGTACAGGACTCGAGTGAACGCACTCAGTTACTTCCCACCTCTGTTACAAACACAAAGCACACGAATGCCATCCCACAGAGCGAGTCAAACTTCAGATAATTAAGCGCCCAAGTGTTTCCTTCAGAGATCCGAAGCCTTCAGAGCATAAGGAGAGGTGCTGATATTTCTCACCCACGTGACACATGGCCCAGTCGCGATCCTCCCCCGCAAACATAGCACAATCTTTAAAGCCACACGGCCAGATTTGGCAGGGAGCGGTAGCAGCCGTATACATCCACATCCTGTCTGCAACTTTCAGAGTGATATGTGGACTAAAAACTAACCACGCTCAAGTCACGGATGACAAATCGTGGGTGGTGACTTAACGTCGAACTTTAGGCTTTCAGTGGAGCTTATGACTGAGTATGTTAGCTCTTGAGCAGTGTTGAGATATTTTCTGTTTCTAAGAAAGTCTACAGATAAAGCAGCAGGGATGCCAGGGACATATCAGAGGGTGGTGGTGGGATTCTTTTCTTTCGAGGGATGTGTGGAGGGGGGGCTGATGAAGTAGTCCAGTTTGCTCCACATGGCGGAACAGAAGAGCTCTTGGTGAGCGAGCATTGTTTAGCAGATTGTCCTCGTCGCCTTCCAGTGTTCTTTTGCTTTACTGTACATTGTCTGCCTGTCAGCCGTTCTGTGGTGGAAGCAGGGGATAAGTGTGGAGCCGGACCCCCCCGGTGCAAATGGCCATTCTCACAGCCCAGAAGACTGCTCCTCTCTGCCACCCACTCCCACCTGGTGCCTTTGCTATTTTCTTCAACCAACCACTTCATTCTGGCTGGGTCGCTACCGTCTGTACTGTGCTGGCAGGCGCCGTTTGACTCAAACGTTATGCAAGCTGAACGTTTCAAGCCGGTTTCTCTGCTTTTCGTCTTTTTAATGAATTATGTGCAAAAAGGATGTCACTGATTTTGCAATTTTGATAGTTTGTAAAGCAGGTGGGAAGTGCTTTAAATCTGTGCAATGGGCTACAGCTAACGTTGCAGACTCTTAATTGCAGACATTTATTTGATAAAACAGCAATGAAAATGTTATAAAAATGTTAAATAAAAGGTGTTTTGTCAAAAAGACTACTATTTCCCCAACCAATTCTGTCAATGTAGATACCATTTTTTAAAAATGGTAAATATCTCTTCTTGAAGGAATCATTATTGTAATATTTAATACTTTTATTGCTTTATTATGTATTTTCACATTTCTCCGTGTTGCTGTCATCGTTAAATCATTACTCGCCCTTGCTCTGTGCAATATCAGCACGTCTAAATATTACTTATCTGAAAGCATTATGAAATCCTGAAACTTTTCAGGTTTGAAAAGAAAATGTATGATTTTGACCCTGGCAACTTTGTACTGACCTCACAAATCTGTCTGTAAGGTTCTTCACGAACGAGTAAATCTCGAACCAGTCAGCAGAGACACTTCCAGACCTGAAACGAGAAAACAACAGTCAGTTTGCAGCTCGTCAGCGGCAGCAGATTGTGTGCTGGGGAGTAAAATACTGTACAGTATTTGTGCTTTGTACCACAACCACAGTTGGACATTAACACCAGCCACATGCTGGATAATTGTGCCGATAAGTCTGTGTTCCATAGCAGCCGCTTCAGCTGTTACAACCCTCGAATGTTCACAGGAGTGCTGCCTTTCTACAAATCTAGTTGGCTGGGAGAGTTAGAATTTATTTTCCAACATTAAAAGGTAGCAAAATCATTAAAGTAAATAAACTTAATGAACAGGAAGTCGTTACACAGAGGGGGAGGTAAGTAAGTACAGTATTTATAGTACAGTTATAAGGAATGCGTGTCAATTCAAGTTCATTTGTAACCAGAGCTGCAACAATTAGTCGATCAAAAGAAAATCAGTTGCATATTATTTTAATATCAATAAATTAATCATTTCTGTCATCTACAAGAAAAAATGTCAAATATGAGGCTGGTTCAAGCTTCTTAAACGTAAGGATCTGCTTTTCCTTGTTATTTATGACAGTAAATGAAGTGTCTTTGGGTTTTGGACTGTTGGTTGGACAAAAGAAGCAATTTGAAGACATTGCTTAGGGCTCTGGGCAATCATGATGAGCATTTTTCATAATTTCTGAAATTTTAAAGACTAAACCATTAGTCAATTGGCAGATTAATCGATAATAAAAATAATAGTTAGTTCCAGCCCAGTCTGTAACACATGCATTCTCTCAGAGGGCTTGTTTGTTAACAGTACCAGTAGCTATGAACACCACCACGTTCCTTTAGAAGACAAGAAAGTCCTCAAATAAAAAAAGAGCATAAGTTAAGACAAGGATTGCCAGGTGTGCAATAGGAGCCATGGCAGGATAACACAAACACAATTACATCAAATTTAAATATATCCACATTTAATGTACTAAATTCAATGCAGGACTTTCCAAATAAGTTAAAGAGAAAAGATCAATAGAAAGTCTATTGAGGATGATGTACAATGAATTCATTAGTAAATCCATAGGTGCTAGAATTGTGAGACTTGGTTTCACTCTTAAGTCTTTCGTTCCCTTACTCATTTATATATGTGCAACTTTCCTTTTAATGTAGTTTTTGTTCTTTCCTGTCCTTCTGTTTTCTTCTATCATCCTTCTTTCCTTCCTTTTCTCAGCGTATGAAACTGGTAAAAGCAGGTTTCCCTTTGAGGTGTTGCCATTTTTATTTGAGTAAAAGCACTGAGGACTTCCTCCACCACTGTCTTGTCTCATTAAAACTAATTAAGACCCAGTAATTGTCACAAACGATGCATAAATTTTGCTGCGACCAAGGACAAACCAATGTTAGGTGGGTGTCAACCTGTAGCCCTTGGCCCTTCTCACCCCTCGATAAGTCAATCTGACCACAATGAACACAGTGAGTAAAATGTGCCCTTGATATAACGACAAAGAGGTAATTAAACCAATAATTACAATTCAATGTATGTGCGGAGAACATAAAACGGTAGAGTTTGACCATTAGGAGGCTCATTTTTCATGCCACCTTTCTCTCCTCCCCGCTGCCCAAAGACAAGGTCACACAGCGGAGGGAAGGCGTGACTGTGAGGGTGAAGAAAAGTTACACTGCACTCTGACAATATTTAAGTGTCAGCGGGTGATTAGCAGTGGTTAACTGTGGTTTAAGTGTTGGTGCGGCAGTTAAATTTAACGGCTCCAGAACACATCTGTATCATGTTGATGGTGCTAGTGATCAGCTGAGGCATTTTAGCTGTTCTGGCTTTTCTGGTTTTTCAAATTTCAATCTGTATTTCTATAAATTTCCATCCAACTAGGATCTCACTCTGTTGTGCAAAGGTCGCTATCATTGCTCATGCTGAATACCTAGATCTTTACCTGTTGGTTACAAATACACCAGGATCTAGAGAGGGGCAATAAACCAGTCTAAGTTATGTAGTGATAGTGATAAAAAGATTCTGTGATTTGCTGAGCATAATTTTACAATATACTTTAAATGTTTCCTTTTACAAAAGGACTTCAAGTCTACGTTACCAAGTTTTACCAAAGTTTTTCCTGTATCTTTACCCACAGGTACACCACACCCATAACTATTGGTTTATCATCTATACTGAACAATCATAGCTGATATTTTACTCATTGCCTTGTGATCGGGGGGCATGGAGAACATAATTATTGGATTTTTTCTGGAAAAGGTAAATAAACTCTGATGTAATGAACACTTAAGACTGAAATCATGTTATTAGATTACATATATCAAGATTTAATTGCGACCGGATTGGTCTGGGTGTGAAAAGTGCAAGCACCTCCCTTGTTTCCACCACTGAGCAAAGCCCTTAGATTGCAATTACAGCTCAGTGACCAGCACATCAGACTGGGGTTGTACTGGGCAGCTTCCAGGTGTGAATGTGTGTCACTGTGTGAGTGTGACCAGGGTGTTCCTGAGAAAGGGAGCTTGGCTCTCAGTGAAATTTCCCTGACTATAAAGCTTAGTGACACTAAGGGACATTTCCTTGAAAAGAGCCACCTGAGTGTTCAGGAAACCAAACAGAAAAGTTTTCATGTACTGTCCTCTGACTGAAACACCATCTCTAGGTGTTAGAACACCAAAATGGACGTGACTTTGTACAAAAACGTACAACAAATCTTGAAGTGGAAAACTGCTGACATCAGGACTTATCAAAGGAAATCCAACAGTGGAGTACTTTATCAGCAGGGACAAGTTAAACTTCCATAGAAGAGACGTGCAACTATTTGACACCCAGCAATCACTGCAGATTAAGCTTTTGTTTCACAAACATAACCCTGCATATGTAAACCAAAGAAACCCCTAACTCACAAATGTATACAAAAATGCAGAACAAACTACGATCGGTGCACTTGGTCAAACTTGTACCAATAATCTCAGTCATCATCCTGTAATTTAGATGAGGGTGGGGTAGTTTAAAAACGGGTCAGGGGAGCAATGTTTCAACTCAACGGCCCTGAGTAATGGCCCGTTTCCAGGCCGGGGGAGGACAGGATTAAAAACAGTTGCTATCAGACCTGTAAACTCTCCATAACATATTGGAGGCCTTTTTGCATGACGCTACAGCAGCGCTGCAAAGTTTTGCTGAACTGACTGAAGCTGGCTATGCAGTTTGTGTGTGTTTGATGTCTGAGGCAACACTGTGAGTGCAGAAAAGACACAGGAAGTGGTACATTCTTGCTAGTTTGCATCATTAACACACAACATTCAAGGCCTTCCCGAAGATGTTTATGGGCTGTGTTTTTGTGACAATAAATGACTCAAATGGTCATATGTTAAGGGGACATGACAGTGGTCCAATTCCTGCTAGCTGATACTCGAGGACGGATAATGGTTATTTCCATCTCCCTAAAGGTTGAAATGATGCAACCTCCAAAAAAACATGGTTGAACTTATTTATAAATGTATTCTGAAGAAGTAGTAAATGTCTTTGTTATTGTGAGGGAGGAAGAGATGACAAACCTCCATTCTTCCTTTTTCATGGTAACCCACTCACATTGTCAGCATTTCTCATGTACAGTAAGGAAACAAGAGATGTACAAACCTCATGATATGTGAAAAGCTTGTATGGTTAAGGCTTGGTTAACCTGGATGAATCTACTGGGTTAGTGTGGTCATGGTTAGCCTTGTGTGGCTCCCTGAGGTTTATCATCCTTCAATGTTACCACGGAGTATCACATGACTCCAGCCAATCAGAGACATGCCTCAGTTATCTATCAGGTCAGAGAAGTCAAAGGCCAGAACCAGATCCACCCAGGTTCATCCTGACCAGTTTCACCAAGGTTAAAATTTCCAAGTAAGGCACGAACATGCACACTTTGGTTCAACTTTGAGGGACTGTGCAAGTTTGTTTTGCAATTTCTTTTTTCTGACATTACTGCTGATTATTTTTCAAGAACATGATGTAATGTTATCAAACTTTTAAACAGGTTTTTTCCTACTTTCCCACCAGGCATTGTTTTAAACTAATTGCCAAAATCTTCGGAGACATTAACTGACTTTACTAATGCATTATCATAAATATCATGTCTGTTTTTATTTAGCCAAAGTTAGTGTAGCTACAGACTGATTTGAAAAATCTGTACTTAATAACAACACAACAATAACATCACTCTTACATAGTTGATTTGCATACTAAAATTTAATGAAATGAAACCAGTGGTTGCCTTGTTATTCAGGAACTGACAACACTGTGGAGGGAACAATATGGAAATAAGTTGGCTTTTGGTGTTTTTATTTTTTGTCATGCTGTGTTTCAAGAAATCCATTGTTTTTTACTTTGTTGTAGTTTGTCTTTGTACATCCGCATCCCTTACTGTGTTGCATCTGTCCTCTTTGTATTGCAAATTGCTTGTACTTTAGTGAAAAGACATTAATAGGTCAAACCTTTGAACCAGTCAGTAGTAAAGTGTACAGTATCTTGTAGTAAATGGGCTAAACATGCAAACTCAGTGGTCTGGTCTTTCCTGTGAAACATTCACCGCTGGAATCTACTCAGTACAACCACAGTATGTTGATGGGCACTCAGCAGCTCCACTGAAGCAAGCTGTAGCCACTGTACCAGCTGCCTTGCTCATGATGAGTGCCTCTGTGATAGCTGATGAGAAACAGGAGCCCAGTTTTAACCCCATTCAACATGTGCAGGAGATGTTACATTGAAATCTGTGACACAGAAGGGTCAACTACGGAAAGCAAAAACACACTGTGGACCAAATATTGACAGGTGAGGTGTTAAAGCTTCATACACAGACTGATACAATATGGCCATTACACCCTACTAGCACAGCTACACTTAAAGGGGCACTATGTCGTTTTGGAGAAGACATTAAAAATCTGAATTGGGTCCACCAAATATAAACAAAGCAACAGTATGAAATTGTGTTGTCCTTTAAAGTAAGTCTGTTTGCTCAGTTTATTCAGTCATGAAAACAAAGAGTGTTTATCTAAAAAAAAAAAAATCAGTCAATGAAGATCTTTCTCTTCTGATTAAAATGTCTCCCCTAAAACGACATAGTGAAACTTTAAATAGGATGTGGGCAACCAAACATTGCACCCATATGTGATTGTTGAACGTGCTTTCAAAACCATGGGTTTTTCAAGTTTTCCACAAGATTTTGGATCCTTTGGCTGCAGGAATGTGCACCAATTTAGCCTCAGCCCAACTCTGATGTTGGGTGATAAGGTCTGGCTCACAGTTGGCATTCCAGTTCATCCCAAAGGTATCAGATGGGGCTGAAGTCAACTTGAGTTCCACAACAAACTGGGAAAAGCATTTCTTAATGGGACTGGCTTTTAGGGGTAGATGGATTATTGGCCCTGGCCAATTATCAGGGCCGATATTCAGTGTTTTCCAATTATCTGTAAAATTTACTAATTTAAAAATGTGCTACTTAATGTCCTGCCCACAACAATATCTGATTGGTTAGACGCCACAATTAAGAGCCTATCAACAGTGAATAATCTGAATCTGCAAAGTAACTAAAATTATCAAATAAATGTAGTGGAGAGGAAGCATCGAGTAGCAGAAAATGAAAATACTTGCATCAAGTACGTGAGAATTGTATTTAAAAACAATATTTGAGTAAATTGTACTACTTGTTCATTCCATCACTGGTTGTTTGAAAGAGTCAAATGGGTTTGCAAATGAATATCAGTCCCAAATATCTGTTTTCAGATTGATTTCTAATAATCGGTATCGCAACTGAAAAAGCCATATTGGTAATCGTTATCACAACTGGTATCGGTATCGCAACTGAAAAAGCCATATTGGTCGACCCCTGGCTTTGTGTCCTTATGTTGACATGGGAAAGAGCTTTCCCTAAACAACTGGCATCATAGTCTTGAATAACACTGCAGAACTGTAGTCCCCTGTATTGAAAGTATGTGGACACTCTGTCCACATTGTTGCCATATGTGGTGAGGAGTGTCCACATACTTTTGTCCGGATTTGTTACCCGACATAAAACTATGGTGGCACCATTTTCGGTGGCAGCTACCAAACTGCAGTTTGTGATGATACAGAAACGTGTGCAGTGGCACTGTCTGAACCAGGTCACAGAAAGCGGTGTCACACCTGCGACCGCGCTCACCCCCTTCCCCGCCACACCAGCAACAGTTTATAAGATAAAAGGTAAAGAGTGTTGCAATGACATCATTTCAGTGTTTAGCTTCAATAAGAGGGGACAGTGGTCTGAAACAAAAGCTGACGAACTTGTTTTTCTCCTCACTTACTTGTCTAAAACAAAGTAGAGGTCGTAGGCTCCGTGACAGGATGCTTCCTCTGCCCAGCAAGATGAAGCAAACAGCCCCAGGAGGACGACAGCGACCGCCGCCGAGGTCCAGCGACTCTTTCCGTGGAAAAGTTCACCCTCCGGGGCGAAGTAACGTGACAACTTTTGCAACATTTTTTCCACACACAAAAAAAACTTTAAAAACGACAATAAATAACTTTCAGGCGGTTTCACGTTGCGTAGAGTCCGTTGAATGCGACGTGCTCATCCCGCAGTGTGAGCAGCTACATGTCAAGAGTTCCTCCAAAACAACCAAGTTAACTGTTTGACCTGCGAAATATAGGAAATCACCGCGCCTACGTCACCAGCTGTGCTGTTTCTTCATCATCTTGACTCACTGTTCACTCACTCACATCCTCAATAAAAACCAACCTGGCTCCTGAGCTCACAGCGATCCTCATTGACAGATAATCTAAATCTCAGCTAACAATAAACTTCACCGTGCTGAAGTACACACTGAGAAAAGTTAGGGGTGCCTTCAAGAGCTCCTTGAGAGCTCGTACTTCTGAGAGCCGCAGGCGTGACTTGTTTTTGGGTTGTTTTTTTTTACCACAGTTGTTAATGATTATAAAATGACTGTAATATGAGTCATAACACTTGGATGGGTTACTGTTTCGTATTATAAGAGTGCACTGACACAGGGGCTTAATGCTGCCTCATTTAACTAGAAAGAAGAGGATATTGTTTTTTTATTAAACGTGTAACCAATGTGTTATAAGGTGGCAGAGAAGTGAAAAAGATGCAATAATTATAGCCTAACTGCAGTTTGGTAGTAATTTCAGGTACTCCATTTTTACTGAATCAACAAAAACCTAATATAAGAATATATTCTTATAAAAAATAGCGCTGATACAAGTGTCAAATCCCTGATGTACTATAGTGTAGATAGCATTTTTTGTTAGAATTAAGTTCAATTGCTGTATTTTATGTAATTCAATTTAATTTAATCTATAGCAATGAATAACTGACATCAGAAAAATGTACTTGAATAGGGTTAGAGTGTGCTGATATTGATTAAGTGCAGCAGATAAGAAATACAAATGTGTATATCCATATTTTCACCCTGAATTTAGGCTATCTAGATGGTCTGATAAGTATCTAATACAATCCTCAACGGGACCAGTTGTCATTAGAAGGGGCATATACGGCATCAGCCACCATATGCTGCACCGACTTAGCCATCTCGCTGCCTCCAGCCCCTTCACCAAGCTCAATCCCTCAGTTTTTAATATGGCTGTCTCTCATGTCCCTTAACGTCTCACCAAGGTAGCGACAATTGTCTGACTATTCAAGTTCAAGTTTCACTCCGACCTTTCCGACAACACTTAAACGCCTCATCAGTTTCTAACCCAGTGCGCATGCCCGATGTGAAAGCAGCTGCTGGACTTCTGCAGAGCTGGAGGTCTCAGCGCACACACCCTTCAACATCTGTATTGCCTTTTGTACAAGGCTACTTAATAATGTTACGTTCACAATATTTACACATTTGCATTTCACATTTGCTCCTGTGAGAAAACAACTTGCAATTGTGTTTCAAGGTTCTTGTTAACTTTCTGCCTGCAAACTAACACAGAAAGAGGACCATTTAATACAGATAAATTCCATTTCCCATCATCCAAGCTATTATGACTGATTACATTTTGGAAGAAGCACACAAGCTGCACAGGCAAGGAAATTTGTATCTTCTCCTTTTGTCAAGATTTCACAATTTCCCCAAATATTCTTTTGACATGCGCGCTAAAAGCCTCCCATTCAGCCACTGATATCCGCTTGGCTTGGCACACTCAATTTGAAACAGTGAGAACACACGTGGCAAACAAAGCAGGCATCCAAAACTCTTTTCCCAATACAGAACAGTCCCTCTAAAGGAAACAGAAAAGTCTGTTGGCAAAAAGTGAACAGGAAGAGGCTGCAGATGTGAGGTCCGTCACATCAAAGATGTTGCATAAGGACAAATTCTGAGGTGTGGCAATAGTGAAATCCTTATAAATATTTTTTGGAAGGGTGTGATGTGTTTTTGTAAACCTATTTGTGTATTTTTTCTCATCCTGTTTGTGTTTCTTCAGCCTTTCTTTTTCACTTTTTTTTAACTCTCATGTGTCACAAGTGTACCCAGAATAACTTTGGCCTGCAGTCCTTCAATTACACACAACAGAAACAGACCCCCGAGCACAGCAGAGCTATGAAAGTACTCCTTAAAACTGACTGATAACATAGTATTAAAGGTGTAATATGCACGAATTGACCACCTGTCCACCTGCTTACTGTAGCTGCCGTTAGCTAGTTAGCTTGGTTAGCCGTGCAACTAGTGGTCCAGACTAGGAGCTCAGAGCACTGTGGGAGTTGTTGTTGACACTGCTAGCAAGGGAGCTGTGGACTGGGATGGGCCGGAGTTGGCATGCTAATTATAGTAGATCTCTGCAACACAATCCATAGACATCATAACTGTTTCTTCACATTTTGATGATAATTTTAGTTAATTTTTGATTTATGTATTTTTTTCAAGAATTTGTACATATTGCACCTTCGAGCAAATCCAGTTGGTTTGTTGCTGTAACAAAGAAATATGCTAACACAAAACAACTCAGGAGGAGCAATGGGATATTTTCTGTTCAACATTTAATTAATTTTGCCTTTTTATTCGAGGCACACTATGGAAACTGCAGGTGCCTCTATCTTCAGCATGGATGGCTCATTGTGTGATTTAAATCCCCAAACCTGGCAGACTCAGCGCATTTCTCTCCTCATTGATCTACACAGGGAGCTGAACCTCCTAGCCTGGCAAAGTACCACGGAGCTGTATGCATGTATAAAGCTGAAGCCTTCCTCATCTTATTGCTGCCACGCTCCACCCACTGAGCTCCACAGCACCTCTTAACCAAATGCAATATGAACATGTGGCCGTTCTAAAACCAAAAGTCTTCAAGGGAATACTGAGACAGATGATGCAAATGTTCTCACAGTTGTATCTGTTGACTCTGATGAGTAATTACGTTTCCTAACTCCTGTGTATCTGACTAACACAACCTCAGGTAACAATAAACGCCGATGACAGCTTTCTGCAAGTGGTATTTTCCAGGACACACAGGAAGTTCTAGGTTTGGTCTTATCTGATCACTTGTTTGAACAAGGTGTGTGTAGCTGGCTGTGACTCCAGGCTATGCAATTAGATAAAAACACTGACAGGCACTCAGCTCAGCTGTTGTTGAGCTCTAGCTGCTTTACCTGTATCTGCTGCGACACATGTTCTCAATAAAGGTAGAGTGAAAGGATTTTTTATATTTATTGCACTTTCTGTAATACCTGTAGGTATATTTGCTGGTTTTACAACATATGTCACTGTCGACAAATTACGCAATGACACATTTGTGGTGATAAAACAGGTGGTACCTGCACTGAAACCCATGTAAATCCAGCAGCAAAATAAAGGTTTGTTGTCCATATTTATTTGGAGATACTGACTGTGATTATTGAGGAAATCAAAACCTATTTTTCTGTAATATGTTTAACATATTCCTAATTGTTCAGCTTTAATTGTGCCATGAAATCCTATTTGCTTTTTCTCAAACTTTCCCTATACTTTTTTGTAAGTCATTGTTTTACAATTCACAAGCAAGTCTCAAGTCCTTAATCTGAATTTAAGGTCAGGAAAATTTGCTAAATACTTTCACAGTCTTACAACAAGTCCAAGTGAACTCATGATTTGTTTGTTTTAAAGTCAAAGTCGGGCTTCAAGTCCAAAGACAGTAAATTCATGTGACTTGAGTTCACACTTTGGTCTGCTTGTCTGCTTTGACAGTGAGCTTGGCCTCTTCCTGCACACACTGCTCTTAAAATACAGCAGACAGATGTGAGCCAAAGATGATTTCAAGATGTTTCTGGGAATGTGACATTTCAATATATTTAAAAAAATTAGTCAAGTTTCTATTAGGATGAGTTTCCACTAAATTTACCTGGCTGCAGCTCTGTAAATGTAAATGCGAAGACGACAGCTGTAGACATGACCAAAAGTCATATTCAAAGTATTGAGACTATAAAATCAGAATAGTATGATACCATAAAAAGAGCTGCCAGGCAGGACATCATGCAGAGATTCCCCACTGTTAAAAAGGTTTCTTGCCTTAATAGAATGACTTAATCTATTAAAGCTGTTAAACTTCATGTCAGAATGTGTTTCACTGGAGAGCTTAAGTGTATAAAAGTGATCCAAATATTGTTGCAGAAATGTATTGTGAGTAACATGCTTGCAAATTTTTGACATGAAAACCTAAAATGGTAAACAATGAATGTTGAAAACGGACTATAGACAATGTTAACACAAAAACACTTATGTCCACATCAAGTCCTGCTTTATTTAAACTCGTATTTTGCTCTTTTCTCAGGAAGCAGTCTCACTTTATTAAGTGCAACAACCATTTACTCTAAAACATGGATTATACTGAGGAACTGAATCTATTTTCTTTTGTTTTGCCTCGGTGCGAAAACTGCGCTGTCACACAACTCCATATCAGCGAGGTAATTACCACTAACACACCTCATCAAATCTGAATAGTCCAGAGAACAGCGACACACGAGTATAATTATCTGGCAAATCAAAGTCTAATTAGATTTTAATTAGAATGTTAATTCTTTTGCACGCCATTTGGTTTCCGTATATGCTACCTAACTTGGTGTATCCTGAGCAGGGCTCCATAAAACAAAGAGAGCAAAAAACACAACAAGCATGTAGTTTCCATTATTTGGAAAATGTACATGTTTATGAGAACCCAGTGGCTTGAGAAAATAGTTGTAGTGCATGAATTTGTCATGGGGTTTTTAAGCTGGAGGAGAAATCAGAAGTGACAGTTAAAACAACAACACTAATTTAAGGAAGCAGTGAGGTGTTGAAGCTAATCAAGAGACAAGCCCATGACAAAATGCTAAAGTGCAAGAATAAACAAATATTTTTGATAGTTAAGAAAGAAACCCAGGGAGATTTTTGTCAGCAATCTCAGATAAAATGGAACTAAGGGACCTTTGACCTCCGACTTTAAATTTATGAGTCTCATTCCCAACATTCCCAAATACTTAGTAGGTACTTAGTAAGTATTTGACGAGCTGGGAATTCTTACAAATTGGACCTTCAAGAGAAAAAGAAAAAAAGAAAAAACAAACACGACCTCCCACTTTACCTCCTCAGAATAACTATACTAACTTAATAAGCCCCTCAGTCTTTTGAAAAACACAGACAGAGCTTCATTTTTGCGCATCCATATTTAGCCTAGCTTAGCACAAAGAGGAGAATCAGATGAAAATTGCTAACCCAGCTCTTTCTAATGTGCTTTCTAACGACATCAAAGTTATGTCTTACACGGGGAATTCATGTTTCAAATGTGCAAAGAAAAAAAAATAGAAAACAAGATATGGTTTGATAACCAGTTAGCTTGCACAACCTTTTTTTGGGGCCTTTTTGTGGCTTTATGTGATAAGACAGCTTGCGATATGACAGGAAGTGGGGGATAACATGCAGCAAGCAGCCACAGGTCGGACTTGAACCCCGGGTCGTTGCAGCAAGGACACAGCCTCTGCTCGGTGTGTTACAACTGAGCTAATTGGGCATCCTTGCATAACTTCTTAACTCTGAACAAAACCCCGGTAATTCTTTGGTAAATTGTTTGCTAGCTCTTGAAAACAACTGAACATAAGTAAGCCAGTTTTGGATTTGTTGAAAGACTGTTTTTATCCAGTGTTGTGCTAAACTAGGTTAGCATAAACAATGTTAATTTAGCTCATTAAAATGTCATATTGCTAAGGTTAGCAGAACATTAGCCCAATGTTTAGGTAATATTGTTTGCGGAGCATATCATACATTAACCCATGCAAACTTTGGACTTCTACCTCGATAACAAATACATGATTTTGTTCCTCTACATTACAAGTTAATCACTGTGTTTGAGTCAAGCATAACATGGAGAAGCAAGAACATTTCAAGTACTTCCAACTACACTTAATTCAGTGATATTACAGTGGGTGCTGAAAATGATCAAAAGTTTCAACCAGTTGAGAGCATTACTGAACCAGTTTCCTGCTCTCTGTGACTCACTGTGGCTTAGTATACAGTAAGTGTCTCTTTACTGTCAACGATTTGTCCTCTGAAGGTCCTTGAAGTTCAGAACTGCTGTGTGTTGATGAAGCTTCATCACGAGAGAAAAGAACTCGTTATCGATAATTGGAGAGGCGTCAGAAAATCAAGGCACCTCAAGAAAACCCACCAAAGAAGTATTAGTCACAATAACAAAGATCCACCGAGCCCTAATAGCATCTATAACTCATAATTACCTTAATAACTGTTATTTTAGCTTGTTTTCCCTCCTTTGAGAAAGCATTGTTTGTCACTAATGGCATCTTAAGTTGAAATTGAGTGCCTTGCCCACAAGTAAACAGCATCTATCAATCATGACTTGAGGCCAAGTGTCACAACACACAAAAGCCAAAAGTGTGCGTATGTGTGTAATGAGTGTGGTGTGTGTGGGAGTCAGACACCTGCCTGATAAGTGTGAGTGGTGATTACGCACACAGTGACCATCTTTTGTCTATCTGAACAAGCCATTTTTCATTTCATAGCAACATGCAAACTCCTCAGCTGCTCCACATCAGCTTCATCAGTTACCCGTGTCACAGATGAGATACGCCGCCATGCTGGAAGATGTTGTAATGTGTTCAAATTGTGCAAGTGTGCATGGCGGTTTGTCCATTGCACTTATTCAAGACATTGATAGTTTTAAAATAATTAGTCAGTGAAATGAATCCCAACACCAATATGAAGGAATCAAAACCCAGATCAGTAATAATTAACAAAAAAATAATCTCAGATCTCACTGCAGTTGAAACCAGTCCGAATTTGTGTTACTCAAGTCTGACTCAAGTCTCAAGTCTTAACCCCACATGTCTCTGTTGTACCCTCACTTTGTGACATAAGATAGACTCTAAAACAGTATGTAGTACACAAGTATAAAAACATAAAGAAGGATGGAGCCATAATAGCAAGAAGATACCTCCGCAGGTACATGATAAAGAAGTCCATCTTGACGTATGTTTGAGCTGACTGCTTGTGGGTTCAGCCTCCACTACATCCCTGCACGATGGGCCTCAGTTTAAAGCACACATCTGCACTGACTCCATGCTCCTCCGAGGCAGACGTTAGCATTTAGAGAAGAACAGGCAGCAAGGCATCGTCCAGATAATGAAATGAATCCACGTTTGATCCTCTCATCGTCTCCCGGTAATTGTTCTTGATTCCCCCTTTGTGTTTCACGCTTGACTCCCCACTCATATCAGGGCCCGTGTATGAAGACGTGCATCGTTCCCCCTATCAGTGACAGCAGAGTTCAGTGATTAACAAATTAAGGATCTTCTTTGCCTTAATCTGTCTCGAGGCTTTTTTTCAGCTGGCTCCTGCAGAAACATGTTTGGCAGTGACAGCACCTCTGCTCCCATGTTTAATTGGATTAGAGGGAAATCGGGATAAATACACTCTGAGACGGGGCGTCGGGGAGGGCTGGATGAGAGAAAAACAGGTGATGAAGTCGTTTCAGAATTACCCTTTCAACTTCTTTCACCACGCTGTTGAGATGTCAAAGATTTCTTTGGCGTGCAGTATCATGGGAGGAAGTGAAAGCCTGTGTGAGGGCGTATGGATTAATTTCTGGAAACATTAGGCTGAACCGATTAATGTCACAGTCGGAACATTCAGTGGATTCCTGATGCAGTGGGGATGGGGCAGTGCAAGGTCGTTATTAGATTCTCTACTTAAGTTAGTCCAAGACTGAAAATGATGGGATGTTTTGCAGCTGAACCATTTTCACGTTGCTGAGTTGCTAGCAGTCTATACAGTATGTTACAGTAGCTAGCTAGTCGATCGGTCCGTCACTTTAGGGTTGTGTTCTCTCAAATTGCTCAGTTATATGGGACAAAATCAGCCTAGTCACCAGAATAAAATGTTAGAAGTTAACGTTTCTGCAAACCACATATCCGTCCATGTATACGTATTATATATTATCACCTTCACATTACATGTGTAATACCTGACTTTCATATCTGGAGGTGGAGGGTTTCAATATTTTTAAGCGTGACACCACCAGATATATGTAGGGAGACCTCAGGACAATTTCCAGCAGTGTTTATGGCAACTGAAAAAAGGTATTTCAAGCCAAACCACAATGTTTTCCTAAACCGAAGTGGTTTTTGTGATTACCCTAATCGGAGCATAGCACAGCATTGTGATGAGAGAGAAACAGAAAATTGAATCTAAATAAATGTGAAGTTGCAACTTAAAGAAACAGGACGTTTTTAACGTATCTGAGGTTTTGCAGAAACATACTTTGCTAACATTTATTGTGGCGACTGGGTTGGTCAGAACTTAAATTTGTCCAATATTGTGCTTGAATGTAAAACTAATGATATATGGCTATACTTGTTTATACATACATTGATACATTTTTTTCCTTGGACAAATTTAGCTACTGGCCTATATTACCTACATCCACAAACGTCTCACCATCACCTTTGTGCCGATAAAGCTCACCCTCTCGTGTAATATTGCTTAAAAATATACTTACTCTGCCAAAACTTTTTTGTTGCTAAATGGAACAGCTAACAGCTACATTAGAGGTAAACAGCTAACCATACCAGTCAAATGACAAATGACAAGTGAAAGCTTTAGTTAAAACTATT
This sequence comes from Pagrus major, assembly GCF_040436345.1. Taxonomy (NCBI): domain Eukaryota; kingdom Metazoa; phylum Chordata; class Actinopteri; order Spariformes; family Sparidae; genus Pagrus; species Pagrus major. The sequence goes on from NC_133219.1 coordinate 17,491,950, forward strand.
GAGACACACGGTTAATAGTGTTGGTGTGGTGTTAATGAAAGGTAACTACAGCTGCCATCCTCTGTGAAGGATTATTTCATCAGAATACTATGGTTTCCAGTTTGCTCTGCCCTGCTGGCCTAGCACATAGATTTACTGTGAGATTCACAGAGATATTTGTCACACTTTAAATTCTAAATGTTTTTATTTTAACGGATAGATAATATTACCCACAACACCTTTGGTTTCAAACATACTCCCCCAAAAACTGCCTCCTCTCTCAGTTCATACACCACCGCTAGTCTGTAAGAACACAACCATCAGTTTGCATCCATCTCATTCCTCCGTCTCACACTCCCACCGGCCTCCCCCTCCCCCCCCCCTGTTTTATTTACTTGGCTGACATGCAATCTTCGCGCTGGCAGCTTTGTCCATCAAAAGGCACCTGCTCCTGGTGATTGTTTGCTCACCTTCCTGTCCAGAGCGCTGCAGATGAGTGTCAGCAGCATTTCGCTCTCACCACCTTTTTTTGTTTTTTGTGTTTTTTCTTCTTCCGCTGTGATGAAATGTCTTCCAGGCTGACGAGTCGCCTGTGCAAACATCAGGTCAGCATGGCGTCCTGAGGCATGTTCGTCCCTGGAAGAGTCACTGGATTTCATCACTGAATTACGTTTAGCACATTTTTGGAGGAGTATTTTGTTGAGACTCTTTGCGTGAGTGAGTAAAGGGGGAATTCAGAGTCTTGCTCAAGGACATTTCATAATATAGGATTGTTGATTGACACACTGCTTGTGGAGCTGACCGTGTGAACCTCCCAGTACAAGGGACCCTACAGTAGGCCTTCGGAAACGTACAGAAGGCGATGTATTGCTTACTTTCTTTACGCCATCAGTAAAGTAATTAAATTTTGGTATCAGCATTAACTGACTCACTGTTAGGAGAGGAGCAACGTCCAACGGTATTCACTTGCTGACACAATTATATTACTGCAGCTGCAGCTTTGTCAGTGTGACTGAATTAGCTTTTGTTGCATGCTGAAGATGAATTTCAGTTAATCAAGGAAAGTTATTTGCACTACATTTTGGCATTTCCTAAAAACTCCAGTTCGAATGCATACCAAAAAACATATTAGACATAAAATTACATTTGAATTTTTGCACATTAATCAGAGCGATGATTTCTGGCACATCTTCACCTACTTCACAGTGCTGAAATACTTTTGAAATACTATTGCAGCGTAAAGAACCTGATGAAGGTGTATTCTGTGGCATAAATAGACATTTTTTCCTATTAGGCCTTTTGTTGAATTGTTTTTATTTATGATAATCATTATTGAACTTTATCTTTCATATTAGAAACTAAAGAGGAACACTGGGGGCAGGGGAAGAGATGGCCCCCCTGGTGCCCCCATGGTAGACAAAACATGATAAAGTGCCCTCTAGAGTGCTCTTCCAGTCAAATAGTTAATAGTTCCCATAATAAAAAAACATAATATCGACTAGGGTTTGTACCGATTTTACTATAAATGTATCACAACTTTCTGCACACTGGTGCCCCACCACATACAGCTGGTTCCCTTTTTATTTGTTTTGTACTTTTTAATCATTTCATATGAATGAGGTCTAAAACTTGAAAAGAAAACGACTACTTTTACCTTCAGTGGTAAGAACGTTGGTGCAGTGGATGAGGATATTGCACAGAAACACATGCACTGTACGTGTTGACACATGCTTTCCTTACATTTCCTCAGGCATGTTGTCTTGCCCTGTCACAGATGAACTCTGTTTGTCATCTTAAGCAGTAGAAGTCAGGAATTTTACCCTATTCTTACTCCAGAAGGAGTCTTTGTGATCAAAGCGGTGGGTTCAGTGGGGCATGGATAAGTGGAGTTGGCTGTGCTGCACATCCCTGACCTGTCAAACATGAGCACAAGTGCCAGTTTCAGGTACAGACAGCTGAAACATATAGCTGAAATAAATGAAAATATAGACACTGGACAGACAGACGGCCTAATGTCAAAGTGTATGAGCTTGATTTTGAGTCTGCAACATTTTTTCCTTTCTTTGAGACATTTCTTCACATGTAGCATTTGGTAAGTCCAGACTACTATTAGAAATGACAAAAACCAGAGAGGATCGTAATTAAGACCACAATGATGACAACAGTTGAACTTCCTCAACGTTGGTGGGAAATGGCTCAGACTGGTCCCAGCTACGCAGACGATGATTAGTGTCCATTCTTCAAATGATGAGACACAACATATTATACAGTACAGTGAGGTCACAGGGAAAATGAGTAAAAGCGGTAATGTCTGACCTTTACCAACCTCTATTGGCAAACAGTTGCAATTGCAACAAGCCAGAGAGAATTTGATATAAGTCTTATCTCACCTCCTTTGGCAGGATCGTCAAAGTTGTATTTATTTCTCCAAAGTAGAGGAAAACCCAATACTGAAAGCCTTAAATCCAATCACCTGGAGAGCAAAGTAGTCCCCATGCAGATATGTCAATGTGTTGCTGCTGTAGGGCAGCAAAGATCTTGCTACTGCCTCTTTAGGTTTGGATTCAAAGTCAAAACAATGGTTGAAATGAAGGTTCATGTTAAAAATGTTGCTGCTAAGGGTTAAAATATCCCTACGTGAGTTCAGAAAAAGTACTGAATGTAAAATTAGGGTTAGGGTTACTCGTGTGTTTGACTGAATGAGCACGTAAGACGCAGACAAACATTGAGTGGAACAAAGAAAGACAAAGAGAACGAACAGCAAGAGCGCAGCCGCTGATGTGAAACCAAAGTGGACGAGGCTTTCGATTAGCTGTTGCTTCACATGTCAGGCCGCAGCTCTGCTAAACACTGACGGGGGCTGATTGGTGAGGGCCATTCCTTTACAGCTTAATGATTGTCCCACAGCACCCTGTCCCTCGGGGGGAAAAACACTTTTTAAAGAAGAAGGAAGTGCATGAGCCTTGCTGTCGCTTAAGTTGGCAGCAAATAATCCGTCCAACCTCGTCACCTCCATGTGCGACCCACAATCCTCTCCCCCCTTGTTCCACCAGCCCCGGTTCAAACTGCCCCGGGCGCTTGGAGCAAGACAGCGAAGAACAATTGCTGTGTTCACAGTTCATCTTGCCGATGTTTTTTCCAGCCTGTCATGGGAGTCTTTGCACTTTTCCAGCGTTAGAAGAAAACTTGCTGGCACATTGTTGTTTTCTCGTGGCTCAGGAGAGGCTTTGACCTCACATGACCTCACAGGGGGACAGGTGCTTTGATGAATGTATCGCAGCTCAACACGCTGAATAAATGGTCGTCATTAAACTTTAACGTAAGTTACTCACATGTACAGTAAAGATGACATGCATGGCAGAGGTATGGATATACTGTGGGCCTTTTGATAATGCATTATCTTTTGGTGACCGGTTTTAACCTCTGTGGGCAGTGAATTATCTTCACTACTCTGGTTTTCCTACTGGTTTTTATTTTATTTTTACAGGACTGTGTCATATCTAATGACCATGATCATCTTGCATTGTTGCTAAATTGGACATGAAAGATTATCATTTGTTTTTCCATCTTTGCAAAGAGAAATTTTCAGTCCCTTTTGATTGTTTACCAGCGGGAGAAAAGGAATCGCATACTTTTGTTAAGTGCGAACTGTTGCACTGTTGCTGTGTTGGATGTTAGATTGTTTTCCATGGACCAAGTTTTAGTACTGATTCAAGGGTTTCCTGAACTTTATTCTCATGAGCGATTGGATAAAAAAAAAACAACAACTGCTTTGTGTCTGATTCTTAGGTAATGAAAACACAATGATTATTAGTTTCTGGTTATTATACACTAATGAAAACATTATGAATAATATATTCCATGTCTGCCCGAAGTTCCCCCTAAGTCCTCCACACTGGACCTTTAAATGAAATTATTAAAAGATGTTATGCATTAGGCTGACATAAACGAAAAAGCCATTAAATTGCTCTAAAACATGGAAATTTGAAGTTCATCTGCATGAAGATTATTTCATATAACTGAAAGATTGAGAATAGTTACTCAACAGACCTTGTGATAAGACAACAGGGACGGATTTCATAACATGTCGAGATTTTTAAGCATTTATTTCCCCACATGGACTACTATTGATTTTATTTAATTCAGCAGATTTTTTGATATGCAGTTGATGCACCCACTTTATCAGAAAACATCTTCACTCAAGGTTTGTTTGAAAAGTGCACCTCTTTTAAATTCTGCAATCTCAGAGTTATTTTTACTGTTCCATATTTATTTGTAATCTCCAGTATCTTAGTTGCAATGTGATGTTAAATGTGATGAGATATTCATATGTCTGTTCCCCTGGCTTTGGCTGAATCATTGAAGAAATCCCCCCTGTTCTTAGCCCTTTTAATGGATTTACCTAAGCAGTCACACTTGAGTTCACGCACGGACATACCTCCTCACTCAACTTGACAAGCTTGCCGGTCCGCATTTACTCTGACGACCAGGAGTATCTAACGCATGTGACAAAGTCCTCAGACAGATCAGGGCGGTGGTGGTGGTGGTGGGGGGTTCGGCTCTCGCCTGCTCCCCCTCAGCATCACATCTCTTGACAGCTGCCATTTTCAGTACCGTGCTTCGCCGTCGCAGCCAGCCGACTGCCAAGTCCCCATCAACTTTGCTTTCTCGCCGCCTTTTCCTGCTCAGGTTTCAAGAGCACAAACTGGAGACAGCGGAGAGAGTTGCAGCAGTGTCGCCAAATATTAGCAACATGGGCTTGAGGGCCAGCAGGCCTCCGCCTGACCCTGAGTGACAGCTGGAGAGGACAGGAAACCGAAATGAAAAAAATCCTGAACTTTATATAGTTAGAAATGAGGGCGCGATGGAGGATGTTCTGCCTGATGCTGAATGGATGCTGATGGCTGGCACCAAGATCAAAAAGCTAGTGTGACTACATAACCGAAGTGCAACACACACAATGTGTGTCTTTTGTCATATCTCAATCTGATATTACTGCAGAAAAATGTTCAAAGTTTTAATATACATTTGTATGATGCTGTTTTACCTGTATGTGAAATTTCGAGGCCAGGTTGTGATGATGTTGAACATGATTGTATCCCTCCTCCTCAAGTTCAAACTGATGAGGCCTTTTAACTGAGCTTGAAGAAACAGAATCCCTTTAACACAATTTCAGCGGATGGAAGCTTTATTTTCTCTCCAATTTCCTTATTACTGTGAAGATGTGTTCAGGCAGGATACAAAGCATCATTTATGTGAATCTGAGTGCTGAACAATTTGTGATTATTTTCCCCAAACAGCCAATGTGTCAATGCTATATTAGCTGCAGGCTAGCTAGCAACAGACGGTCAGATGGACAGTCACCGTGGGAGTGTGTCTGTGCGTTTGTGTTCAGCCCAGCCTCTGACTGAACTCAGAACTCACCAGAAACTCTTGTCTCTGCTCTCTGTCTCTTCCCTTTTCCTGTCACCTATGTTAATTATTACAGCAGATTCATCAAGCCCTAGAATACACAACCATTTTCTGCTTAAGTTGAACCATTCGATCAATTCAGTTGAGTTTGTTCCTTTGGTTTATGACCAAATAGCCAACCTGTAAAATTACATTCCCATCAACCTGAGCTTTACTTTGTGTTTAGTGCTAATTAGCAAATGTTAGCATGCTAACCACTAAACTAAACCAGTAAGCACAGTAACCATTAGACTTGCTAATTATCTGTTTATAGCCTAACATTAGCATTTTTTACTTCTAGTGATTTAATTTATGCTTTGAAAATCACAAAAGTGGTGTTCATCTGTGTAGATTATCTTGCTGAACAAAACATATCAACTTGTGTTTGCAACAGAGCTTATTTTCTGCAATAATCCAATTTTCCAACGGAAAAATCCCTATAGGCTTTTTGACGCGGGAACCAGGGCGATGCTAACTTAGCCTACAAAAACACGTCATCCCTGCAGCACTCCATTAAGGTCAATAGTAAGGTAAGTAAGAAAATTTCCCCTGCTGTGACAAACCGACAGCGTTGATTATGAGAGTCACTGCTCATATGAGCTAAGACAGACTGGCTGAGACGCAAGTGAATCTCTGCTCCCTGCAGTTCTCATAAGTGTAATCAATAATCTCAGCACATTCCCTCCTCGCCAGGCTCGAGTGAGAGAAAACACATGTTAGGTACTGTAGAAGTATCAGAGCATTCATGAATAATCACGCCTGGCCAGTCCACATAAGTGAATTCAGCTGTTGTTTGGGGACCGTATTGTTTGGATGAGAGAGAGCACGAAGATTCATCCAGCGTCAACTCACGTAACCTAGAAAGCAGCAAAACAAACAGAAAACACAATGACAAACTGGATGCTACCTCACCCGCAGTCTGTAGTTCAAGAGGAGGCAGCGTGACGGGAATCGTTTGTTTGTTTCGTCAGGGGGACTTTTTGTTTTATCCAAGCTGCAGTGGCATGAAATTGTTATTCCTCTCAGGAATTCATCTCTGGTTGTTTTTACCTTTAGGAAAACACTGAGAATGAGGTTTCACAGTTTATTGGGCTCCTCCTCTTGTATACCGTAAGATACCCGCCCTTGACCAAATTGATGGTCAAGTCAAATTTGTGGTTGGACGTTTTCCCTGACCATGCGACCACATTTAATGCTGATCTCACCAGAAGTTGATTAGATGTCTTGTGACGGGTCAAAATTGGCAAAATGTCGTAGACTGCCAAGCAATAGCTTCCTTAAAGCAATCCCGCAGCACACTGTGGTAAGATTTCTTCTGCATGGTCCATTGTATAGGAAGAGTTTGAAATTTTGGAAAATGCATATAATCAACTTGCTTTGAGTCAATGCTGGAAGCCATGGGAAACAATAAGCCTGGTTCTCAGTATGCAACTATAGAGACAACTTGTCGTACTTGACAAACAACAACGTATCAACAGTCCACTCCTTCTTTGCAGCGCCTCTGCTGGTTGCCTACTGACTTCGTCACTCACATAACGTAAACCTACATCATTTACATATGTTAACGCACTTACATAACATAACTTATAAACTAAACTGACTTATAAACGTCAACTGACATATTTGATACAATGGGAGTGAGAAGGGACTGGAAATATGGTGCATAACTCACCGGAAAATCATTGGTATATTTATGTGTCCAGCAATTAAATGAGTGAGAGAAAATGTGTCAATCAGCGAGGTGTTGGGAGAGATACTTTTGAACTTTCGACAGATCCGGGCTAGCTACTTACAGTCCTCGTGCTAAGTGAGGCTCTAGCTCTGTACATAAGGCAGAAGTAAAGTGATTTTCCAAGTACAAACAGTTCCCTTGAAGAATGAACTTGTATCATGTTGACTTAATATCAGCAAAGTGTCTCTTTACTTTTCTGATATTGGCTCTAAACATTATATCAACAATCACAAGCAGCTGTATTGCAGAGTATGCTAACCACTTATCAAAGGTAGCAGAATAGCTACTTCAAATCTAGTGGCATGTATACATTTTGAATTGTCTGTCTCAAGATTAGAAAGTAACCACTAAATAATGCATAAAACTCAAGTGTTTCTCTTGCTTCTGAGCCTCAACATTTACAGTACACTGTGTAAAACCTTCACTTGTTTTCACAAAAGGTGTGACCTAACCATATCTTCAGTACAGTTAGAACCTCTTCAGACAGTTAAAAAACTAGATTTGATAAATGAGAGATGCTACTGAATTTTTTTCTCCATCCTGTCCATCCTTCTCAGTTTATGTTTCAATTGTATATTTCACTCAAAGTTCAATGCTTGGTGTAGTATCAAAGGAGCATTCTGTGAACTGAGCTCGAAAAACCATTTTAGACAACGTGAAAAGTTTAACACTGTCAGATAAATTTTCAGGTCAGCAGGCAGCTGTATCTTTTGCTCAACTGTACATCACTCTGAGTATCCACAGAACCATCAGCTAACAAGCTCCATCTCAGCCTGGAGTCATGTTCCTGTAATGTACACCAGGGATCCGCATCTTCTCCCTTAACATGGGATCCCTTTGAGGACAGCCACAGCACAGCACCGTTTTTTCATCTCGGACTACTGTGTGAACTTTTAATGCGATTACCGGCCACATAGGATGACATGAGTCCAGGCCACGGCGTCCGTTTTCCCGAAGCGAACATAAGAGGTTTGGATGGATGGTGGGCAAATACCCCTGCACATCCCTCCTGGCAAATCACTCCAAGCCTCCTTCTCTGGTCATCCTCTAATTTCCAAAGGGTCACTAATCTAATATTAAAGGGCTGTGACAGTAATGAGCGCTGCGGATGTGTGGTCCGAGGCTGCGGGATTAAATGGGCGCAGTTACAATACCAGTAAACTCGGGCCAATCTCAGCAATATTTAGCCGGACGTTGAGCTGCAGTGCCTGAGCCTCAAGTCATGTTAGCTTAACACCAAACGCCACTCAAGTACAAGGGGGTGGGGAGGTGTGTGGAGCTTAGACTCGAACCGAGGCCAAACACTTCAATGGGTCACATACTTGGCTCAGCAGTGAAACATTTGCTGCTTCCCAAAGTCTTTTGCTCCAACTTCCTCAGGCAGTTTGAGGATACACCTGAGTGCCGCTTCAGTTTTCTGAACTGTGGAGTTAAATAACCAGGGACTCATTCATCCCTGCTGCAATTACAGCAGATTGTCCAATTTGCACATGAAATCAGGAAGCCTCTTGTGCCCATGTAACAACGAAATCCGCTGAATTTCTTTTGTGGTGGACTCCTCCTCTGATTCTAACATTTGTCAGCATTGTGTAATTATTTTATCTGATAATCTGCTGGGTTTAATTCTAAACTCTTTGCTCCAACTCAATTTCTCTTAAATAAAACAATCAGGATTTGAAACGAGTTGTGTCACATCCCCCTTCCACACTCTGATGCCTTTTTTTTTTTTTGTCTCCCGCACACTCTCTTTCAATCTCTGAATGCTTGAGGCCAAGAATATGAGACCAATTAAAACTCGGAGCAGGGTCCATCCTCTCTCCTGGCAGGCGTCCTGGTAACACGTTGCACATTCTTTGCTCCAGTAAGCCTCGCGCTCCCAAAACCACATAAGACAAACGAGGACTGGTGGCTTGGGGTGCGTGCCAGGCTCCAACGTGCAACAACAAAGACAAAGGAGATCACAGTGGGAATTAGGGGATTCCCCAGAGAGCAGAGCGAAGGATGATGGTGGTTATGAGGTAAATCTGCTGTGAAATCTCCCCCATGTAGAAAGTGCAGAGGACAACGCCGTCTGCTTAGCCCCGACGTGACAGGAATGAGGTCGATGTAACCCGGGTGCATGACCCCTGAGTAAGTCCAGGGAATAAGGTGCCGGGGGCAATGGGGTGCTTCGTTAAAACCAGGGGTCACTCATTAAGGGTGGGATCCCTCCCTCGGCTGAAATGTCTTAAAGGAGAGGGGGGTTTCAAAGTGATTATGGTCAGACATGGTTATCCATGTCAAGCAAGGTCAGAAGTTAAAGCATCCCTGGTGACTGCCGGCATGTCCCGGGATGGTGCCCCCCCCTTTAGCTCCCTGTGTGGCATCACTGGAAGTCCAGAGGGATTTATTTTCCTTTTTTTTATTAATGCCACCACTCAAATCGTGCAAGCCATATGGTACTAAAACAATTTCTAAGAGAGGGGTCAGTTGGATTGTTATCCGGGCTCTCACCCTGCAGTTCAGGATGCTTCAAAAGCTCCACACTTATAAAACTAAAGATAAGACATGTAAAAATACTTAAGTATCAAATATCATGCTGAAATATATCAATAAAATCCTTTTTATTGTGTGATAAAAACACATTGTCAACTTTGAGGCTTCAAGTAAAATGAACAAAGTTATTTTTTTTGACAGCTAAATTCAAGATATATAAAGGAAGTCTTGAGGCCATGTAGAAAGTTGAACAAATTGCCATCAGTCAGTTTCTAGGAATTCAAACTCAAATTTAATATTAACAATACAAATGAGGTAATAATACAAACTCCAAACTCCTTTTTTCCAACATCAACAAACAAGCTATGCTCAGAGGAAAGTAAGGTTCCCAGAACACTGTTTGAAGCTAGACAGTTGGCAGGGTCCGCCACATATAAAGTAAAACAGTTTGTTTATTCAGTTTATTCAATCATGAAAACCAAGAGTTTGTTTATTTTGGATGTTTAGACATCACAATCCCTTTTCCTCCCTTTCTATCTCTTCTGATTAAAATTTCTCCCCCCAAACTATGTAGTGCACCTTTAAAAAATAAGGAAAATCTAATTTCATTTCCAAATCCCATGAATTTCTGCGTGAGTTCCTGTTAGGACTGCAGCCAAAGCAGCAATGTGGCAAAAACGTGTCACCTCCACTACAGCTGCATCTGTGCTGCACATCTCTGTGGCCACGTGCACTTTTGCACTTGCTGCTCTCGAGCGTCCACGATGGAGGGCCTCCTCACTGAGGCCTTGTTCATGTCACTGCTTGAATCCTCCTTTTGAATATTCAGGTTCCGGAAAAAAAACCTTCCCACTCTGATCGGCTGTCTTCAGAGTCTGCATCGGTCTTCAGTTTTTGTTTTTAATCAGTTTTCTAGTCTGTCAGCCAACCCTCCACCCCCCTGAATTCTCATTCTCTTTTCAGTCTCTGTGTGTTTTTGTCTCTTTGAGATGAAACGTTGGTGCACTTATGGAACGCAGAGCTCTCCCTGTGCAGGGAGTCTGAGAAGGGCCGCACCCCCCCCCAATCATCACACATAAATCCACCCACATCTAAAATGCCCTCCACTAAGCAGCTGTGTCCCACCTCTGTTTGCTTTAAAACACACACACACACACACACACACACACACACACACACACACACACACACACACACACACACACACACACAAACACACATACACACTCTGCTCTGCTATGCTCCCTGCCAGTGTCCGCCTGCTGATGCCCGTCAGGACACGGCTATGTGTTTGCTGCTGCTGGCTTTGATTTGCTGTTTGGTGCGGCGGTCCTGCAGTCGTCCCGGGCCACTGCAAGTTTGGAGGGGTGGAGATGGCGGTGTGTTGGGGGGAGGTTGGTGTTGGTGGTGCTGACAGCTCCTCCTCAAGGCATTCCACATCGTTTGTCATCTTCATCTCACATGTGTGTCTTTTTTTGGCTCCGTGTTACATCAAAAGACCCCCCTGCCCTCCCCTCTCAAATATTTTTCAAACAGAGGTTTAAAATTTAATTTGGTGATATGAGCTTTCACACAGGACTTGTATGATGTGGAGACCTCATGCAATTCATTCATCCTACAAACTCTGCAATGCATCTGAACAGAGTAATGGCATTCATTGCCCAAGATACATGAGAGTTTGGTAATGAGTTTGTAACTTAATGTTTTCTGGTTTGGCTTTTTAGGGCTGTTTTTTAGGGCTACCTCCAATTATCCCAACACGAGAAAAACAGCAATAGAAGAAGAATAACGTATGATTGAAATTATTATCATTTAGGGATGTCTGTATGAGAAACAGTGCTGGGGGCACATGTGAAATATTTTAGTTTAGATGTTAATTTTGAATAATTATGAGAATAGTGTCAGAATTATAAAATCAAAGTCCAAATCAGAACTGTAACTGTAAAGTCAAAAGGAGGAAATTCAACAACCATTTACACTTGTAAATAATCTGTACACTAGTATATTTCAGATTTAACCATATCATCATATTAAAGTATTTCATAGAATATTGAAAAGAAAATGGAACTCACTTTACACTTTTCCAAATTCACACAGCTTATATAATCTGTTTTTTCTAAACATTTTTGAATGTGCCAACCTCAAAAACCAGAGGATAAATACAGTATGTCGACCTAAAGATCTTTCAGAATTCTCAAATATTCTCATGGCCCAGGAATCAGTAATCACCAACATCTGTTTGCACAAGAATACGGAAGAAAAATTCTGCCAAATTCTTTAATTGACAAATAATAGATTTGACTTACATTATTACAATCACTGGACACCTGAGGAAACTTTATGCAGAATGCAAGAAATGAGATCTGATTTATGGAGGATTTAGATTTTGTCTTTTTGTGCAAATAACTACATCCACATGTTATACATTTTAGTATATTTTCATGAATCAAAAAGGAAATTAGTGATTTATTAAAAAACTTTTTAAACTGGGAGCTTCAGTCTGTTTGAATCATCCTGGTTACATGAGACAACGAGAGCAAAGCCAAGTGGAGCATTTGAAGAGTTTGGAGGACATTGCCCTGCTCAGACAGAGGCAGACGTGCAGCTCTCTTCCCAAAGTGTGTTTTTGTTTGTTGGGTTGTGTATGGGAGGATGCCCTGAGGGCAGAGGAACCTGGAACATTAAGCCTTGCCATGGCGGCTCAGCGCAGCTCTGAGCCTTGAGCTGCTCTGGCAGCTTGCCTGGGGTAGAGGTGGCAGCGGGGGTAGCACAGGTTTTGAAAAGGCCCCTCAGCTTGCTCCTTTTCACTCTTCTGGGACGCACAACCCCACTCCATGTCCGAGCTGGTGGAAATGTTTTTGTCACTTTCTTTTGGAATCACAGATGCGCAGAAGGGAAAGTTGGCCTATGTGGCCTTTGTTTGACCGTGTTCATCTAGAACAGAGAGTAGCAAGGATTAAAACATTTTGGAAGAGGGATGCAAATTACTAGGTTGTGTTCAGTGGCTGGACAGTCTCTATGATGCAGACAGAAAATGTGTCACTGTCCCTTTGAAAACGGCCCAAAATAATCACCGTTGGAGCAGACGCCAGGTTGTTCTCGGCTCCTGGGAATTGAGTTGAAAGGCGACAAACAAACAGGATTTACATGACAGAAAGTCATCAAAAGGAAGCTAGGTCCGTGTTTACGTGCTTCATGGTCAGTACAACCCGAAGCTCTATGAGAGACTAGCTTGATTACTGAATCAGCAGAGAAAATGAGAAAGAAGCCTCCACTGGCCAAGTCATTTTATAAGCTTCTGTGAATTTGTGTTTCCCATCTTCCTCCAACGAGCCACTTTGATCTGAGGACAATGATGATTATTATTTCCAGCTTCATTATTTTATCTATTGCTTGCCATCCTTAAGGTGCCATAGTGGTTGTTTATTAGGCCTAGACCCATTATTTGTGTTTCCATTTGGAAGATTGGTCATTATAGCAACCCCCTGTTGTCTACTTATGAACATGAAAGTCTGTAACTTACTGGGTGAGTGAGTTAGTGATGAAGTTACACCATTGGTTGGTGAAGTGTAAGAGTTTCCCCATTGGTCATTACGCCTTCCAAATGAATAGGTACCATAACTCGTAAGAATTATTACATATGTGTGTATATATATATATATCATTTAGATGATAAGATGAGATAAATTGAAAAGACAGCATTAAAAAATAACCAACACAATGTGAAGAAGCAGCAGCTTTACTGTTACATCAAAGACATATTGTGTTGATGACATATCTATTGAAGTTAGCATGCTAACTGGCTTGCCCCTGGCCTGAAAACCTCTTTGTCCCAGCAGTCCAAATCCAAACCTACTGTGTTTGCAATGTTAACAATAAAACTCCCTTGGTGACCGCACAGCTAACTGAGCTAAAAAGCTAACAGTAGCTCAGATAATTTGGATTTATGATACGTAACTAACATACTGTGTCATATAAGGCAACGTGTGACGAGTCTCGACCTATTGAATATGTAATTGGTTGCCTAGGGAAAAAAAGGCAGCGGTGACGTCAACGGCATGTTTCTGAAAAGTTTAAAGGTTTTCAACTTGAAGTGCTCGGGAAAACCAAAAAGGCGGAGTGTTCTCCTCATTAGAAACAATTGAAAACAGTTGTTGCTGCTCAGAAAAAAACGGACACAGGCCCTCAGGCTATTGCTAGATGTATAAGGACAAGGCAAGAGGTTTTTGAGATAGGGAGAGATACATGGTCAAGTTATATAGGTTTTGGTCTCTTGTTAACTTGAAGCTAGAATAGACCCCCATTTGATTGCTCTTTCACATTTAGGCTGACTGGAACTATTTTTCAAGATCCAAAACAATAACAACATTATTCTGTATGTTTCAGAACATAGAAAATTCAGCAGTTCCTCCCCCTCTCTAACAATTGAAGCTCCTGTGTAGTCTATGGATTTAAGTATCTGACCAAGTGTGAAAACTGTGACGGACCCAAGACCATTCATCTGGACCACACCCGTGTGTGACAGCAGCTTTCACGCTTTCAAACAATTGTACCAGATTCTCAGGGCGAACAGCCACAGGTTCAGTCAGCCCGAGTGTGAAAACGCCCTTCAAGTGCCATCACACCTATACTTTATTTTCTTGGAAGAGTTGACTTTGTTACTTTTCTGTGTTTGGTTCGACGCGGTTCTCACAAATCCACTAGAGCTTGAGAACAAAGTCATTTAGAGACAGAAAATAGTTTAGTAACTTGTTGTACCATAAAGATGGTCGCTGTTTAATCATTGGCTGACAAATAGCTTTCTAGCTCATGTCTCTATCTAGGCCTACATGCATGAGGACATATCCTATTGCGCCCTTAGTTTGCAAAATTATGACACAACTGTTGGTGCAAAAACTTTTCCAGGCCATAAGCTCATTTGCTAGGCAGCTGCAGCTCACTTAACAGTTGAAAAACCTACCTGCAAATGTCAGGATGAGATTTTTATCCGCCAATATCATACTAACAAAATGCCATCTGTGCATGGCCTAGAATACGTTTACTGTTTTTTAGTTTTTCCTTTCCTTCAGTATTTTATATAGATTCTAAATAATTCAAGGAGTATGGTCTAGACCCGCTCATTTTGGAAAGTGTCATGAGATGATTGATTGATTGATTGATTGTGCGTGTAAAAGGTCTTGAAAGTTAAAAAAGGTCGAAAACCGCACCAACAGAAGCTCCTCTCTCCCACAGAAAACACTGCTCCTGAAACGCCTCGCCAGTAGTCTCACCTTTAATTCCGTGATTTCTTGACTTCACACTACGTCACAATGTCGCACATTTGCATAATTTATGCCTAGTTGCTAGTTTGGCACGCAGGAATTGATTTAGCACAGCTGCTCTGCTGTTGTTAGCGGTGCTGGCTCAGACGTGTGCCAATTAGACCAATCAGAGACGACTGGGGTTTCGGGAGGAGGGGCCGTAATGAGCGTTTCAGACAGGGGGGGAATACAGTGAGAAAACATACGCATTTTTTGAACATGAAAGCATGTAAACCTGTCCTAGTAGCAACCCAAAATGAAATTATGTGCCTGAAAATGAGCAAAATGTGTCTCCTTTATGAACTCCAGAGTCTAGTCCAGAGTCTAAGCTGTGTTTGGACCAAAGGAACCAGGGCTCAGATTTATCTCTGGGCCCCCAATACATCCGTCTTTGGGTTGCAGTACTTTCCACTGTAACTTCCAGGAATGACTCACTCACTCGCCAAACACAAACGTTGCAGCTGCTAAACTTGTGCTCAATTTGGCCAAAAAATATACATAAATGGAATGCAGATGGCTTTAAAGCGATAAATCTCTATCATACGTAATCAAACTGCAGCAGGGGGAGGCTGAGGTAAAGTTTAACGCTTTACGCTTCATGAATGTAAGCAATAATACAGTAGCTCTTTATTTAGATCAAGCTATGACAACTCACACTGTTTATTAGTCTGTATTGTTTACAGTGCTACAGGTACAGGTGATATTTAATTTAGTGGCAGGACAAAGTCATCATTTCAAGTTGGCGTCGGCGCCATGTACTATTTTCAAAATGGAAACCACGCCCATTCAGCTCACAAGTATCAATATTAGGACTGGGGGTGGATATTTCCTGTAGTACGCCAAAAAGCTCTCCGTCATCCTCGGTCTCTGTTTCCACCTTGTCCTGTCGTCTCCACGAATCTGTTCATTTCAGCCATCATCAGGCTTATTTACCTCATTTCGACTGTTCTCCAGATGTGGTGAAATGCCAATGGAAGTATGCAAAATTGAACTGATGTTGTTCTTGAGTTTAGTTCCCGTGGCTCCATCTATTTGGTCAAAAAATGGACAATTGTGACCCGTCGCCCCTGCCGGCTCAGCTGTCAGTCAGACACGTACACCAGCCCGCCTGATCAGAGGCTTGGAGGCCACGGAAGCGAGTGGCAATGTTCACAACCGACCAAACGAACCGAACAGAGGTAGAAAACATTACTTGATCTGAACACAGCCTTAGTTTCTCTTTGTCTCTCTCCTCTTCTGTCCCTTTCTTTCTCTCTCTCGCTCTCTGTCTCTTTCTCTTTGTAGTAAGAGCACCAGAAGCTGTGGAGTGAAGAGTCCAAGCCAGCCAACAAAGCTATTGAAGCATTACTCCCCCCTCCTCCCCTCCCTCACCCGCTCTCTCCATCCCTCTCTCTCCCTCTCTCTCTCTGTCTCTCTATCTCCCTCTGTTCAGGCCTTGCTGTGTTTTTGGCAGTTAGTACTGACCATCATGAACGTCATTGCCAATTTTTGTGAAAACTGGCACATATGGCAGCTGAAGTGCCATATGCCATACAGAATATTTTTTGGCCGTTTCCCCCATTTGTATAATCGCTGGATCCGGTATAAAAGTGGCTCATTATTAATTCATTCCTTCCCAGTTTTTTTTTTCCTTTTCAGTTCCCCTCTGTGTTTTTTTCTCTTTTTTTCTCGTTTTCCTTCATTTTTTTCCAAATCCATTTGATGTCTATGAGGACAGGAACGACAAGTTAATTTAACGTGCAGTGTGCGGATTAAAGCGTTTGGTTAATTCAAAGCTAAATGTGGGGATTACTGCCAGTGCGGAAGTCCGTCTTTATGCATTAATCTTGTTTGTATTCAACACTACTATGGCACAAATTAGGTTTTAAATGCTTTACAACAGGAATAAATTGGTTTATTGTAACAATAAAACCCAAATCTTCTGACATTTGATGGCTGGGAAGAAAGCAATTCTATATTTCTTTTTTCTTTAAACCAACATGCAGGATTCTTTGAAGGACTGGCCTGTTGGTCTTCTATATTTGTCCGTTCTCAATACTTTCCAGTTTCTCCACCCTGTCTGTGGCGCTCAGCACCAAGCACCCTGGTTCCTGGATGCAAATCCGTTAAAGCTGAGGAACATATAGTTTAAAGGTGCACTATGTAGTTCTGGGGAATCAGAAGAGAAGGATCTTCATTGACTGACTGACATTTATGCCCAAACAAACTAAATAAACTCTTCGTTTTCATGACTGAATAAAGTGAATAAACAAACTGACATTAAACGACAACACAGTTTCATACTGTCTGTTTATATTTGGCCGGACCCTGCCATCTTCCTAACTTCAAACAGTGTTCTGGACCTTATTTTCCTGAGAACAGCTTGTTTACTCAGTTATGGTAAAAATAGATATTTCTGAGATTGTATCATTACCTCATTAGTGCTGACATTCTGAGTTTGAATTTCTTCTCCAAAACTACACAGTGTAACTTAAATTAAATTTTTTTTTTAAAAAACTCAGAAATTTCCTGAAATTCCTGGGTACTGTTGATTTCAGGAAACATTGTTCAAACAGGACTAGATACTGCATTTCTTGGGAACTATTTTCAGCGGCAGATCAATACAAATGTGCTCCGGTGAATATCACAAGCTGCAAGATGGTGTATGTGCGATTGAGTGTGTGTGTTCATGGTAGTGAAGGAACATGTCACCCAGTGCAACAGTGTGACTCACTGATGTGTTTTTGGACAACAATGAAGCTCTATGGCACAGAGGAATAAGATATATCAGGCTGTGATACACACACAATACTCCTTTGTCAGATTCTTGCATTTCATTTTCTGTTTTTCTCACCTGTCAGTCAATGGATTTTCTGTTTTTCGTTTGTTTCTTTTTCTTTTTTTTTGTTTGTCTGGCTCCCACTTAACCACCCAGTCCTTCTTGTGTCTTCCACATGCGCCAAAAAACGCATCACTTCCTGTGTGACAGAGGAGGATTTAAGCAGCTAATTTAAGAGCTATCCTGAACTGGCTGAAGGTTGAGTCACTGTTGTGTTATATCATTTAGCGTGAGTAGCCGGACTGACATTTATTTATATAAACTTGTGATGAAATGAGACCTCTTTTTACCACGGCCTGTGCTTCCTCCTCTGTCTCTCATGAACAGCTCTCGCATTCCTCTTCTACTATCACAGGAATTGTCTCCTCGTGTGTGTGTGTCTGTCTGTCTCTGTCTTTCTTTGACACTCACACACAAACATCCCACACTTCCTCTTTGCTTTTGCCTCAGAGTCGCTGCCTGTCTCTTCCCTCTCCTCTTCTGCCCTCCATTGGAAAGAGACTGGAAGGTCTACACTGACTCCCACATTCACAGTCGGGTCTCAGCGTTGCCGCTCGTCCACCCTCATGTCAGTTTTCCCCCTGTGACTCTTCTTAATTGCATCTGGACTGTGTTTACAACTCCAGCGAGAGCCTGGGTCTCCTTGTTCATTCATTTAAACAATGATGATGTCAGTAATATACAAACAGAAGATACAGGGACTTGGTCCAAAATCACTCCCTTCATCACTCATTCACTACATGCTGTAACAAATAGTCAAGACTTTGTGGTGTGCTCCCAATCATTGGTCAATGACACATTAAAGTGACCCTCATCATCACCCTCATTCTGATTTGTGAGCAAGACAACCACAGAATCATTTTAAAGGCATTAAAAGGTTAAACTATACAACATTTTACAAGGACAGCAATTGAACACAATTTTTTGTAGCAAACTTTGTAAATCATCTTGCAACCTTTCAAATCCATTTTCCAATGTTTGGGACGGTCGCTCCCTTTAGGTTGGGTTGCTTTAAATTGAGATTTTAGAAACACTCACTATTGATTTGATATTAAAAGATACCAAATGTGACACAAAATTGTCCAATAAAATCTTTTAAACTTAATTTATATCGGTATAAATTAGACCAAAAAATAATTACTATTACTGTTAAATTCATTTGAGCAGCCAGGCTGAGTATGAACCAACTCACCAGGACCACATGGATATGGCTCTGTCTAAAGACACTGAGCTGTTCAGCAGGGGCGCCCCTAGAAATGTTTTATAGGGGGGCCCAGAAGGGGCCGAGGAAAATCTTGGGGTGGACACCACATTTTTCTTCTCTTTTTGTGAGAATTTTTACAACAGAAGTTTTACAACTTAAAGACTAAAATGGAGCATTAAAGTAGTACAGGAGGCAAATTAGGAATGATTACTGATATTGATTACTGGCCTGCGCTGTAAAATCTGACTAGGTGACTGACTTTTTTCAAGTGATGTCAACTTTTACAATTTACAGTTTGGGAATAAATTTACACCGTGATGATTTTCCTTAGAAAACATGAAAGAAGATAAGCTTAAATTCCACTGGTAACAGCATTAAAGACAAATAGACAGAGATCATTATAAAAGATGTAACACAACATAAATTATTTTCATCTCTTTCTACATCTCCTACATTTTACCTACATTATTTCTCGTTGACAGACCCTGATTCAGTCCATAAAACATAAGACAAATACATTAATATTGAAGTTCATTCAGTTTTTATGTCATAATGTATAAACAAACACCTCCTTTATACTCCACACCACAACTACACCCTCAAACTCCAACCCAAGAGGGTAAACATTAACAAAAGAAAATTAAACATACCTATCAAATACAGAATTCATTTAAAGTTAAGTAAAACAAATGGCTTTCGTTTATTACAGGAATGTCCCTTAACGAAGACAATCTATTAATAACAATATTAAACAGTCGACAATATCAGCAATATCTGAAGTTAATTTTCATTTTCCACACGTATTCATAAAATACCTTTTCTTTCACAGAAATGTTCTGCTTAAATGCATTTGGATATACCATACCATATTGACATTATTTACTGAATCACCTGGAAGTTTACTGCCTTGCTAAAAAGCACATCAGTAATAGGTCAGGAAGATCCTTAGCTTCAGAACCAGCAACAATTGCAGGTGGAAACGAGAGTGTGATAAAAGTATGGCTGTTTTATAAAGGAACAAAGTGTCCTATCTTGGTTCTGTTTATTTTATTTATGTCTCTGTGTGTGTATGGTTGTGTTGGACCATTAAAAAAGACATATTCCACTCCACGTATTAAAGTAGAGGGAGATTTATTAAACAGCTTTGTTGGAAATAATAACTGTCAACACGTCCACAGTGGACGACTTTGACGTCTGGGTGAATAACTGTGTTTTTCCTGTGATGTGTTTACCCATCGAAGATCAATGCATTAGTCTCCCGAGCTGCTTTTTTACATTTTTTTTTTTTTTACGAAGCATAAAACATGCCTAATATTTGATGAGACGCGGTGACAGTACGTCCGGGACGCAGCGCTGCCAGTGTCTGTCTGCTGAAATCCATTTGGAAACGCTTTTGTTGTCATTCTCGTGATGTGTTGAATGAAAGGGAGGGGAATTAACTTATCATTACTGCAGAATTTTGCATCACAAGGGGAGGATTAAAGATAAAGTTTAGTTTAGAAGTTACTCAGGTTTTTGCGAGTAAATATTCAAGAATGCCTGTTGATCCATGATAAAAAAATATGATCCTGTCAGAAACTCTGTTTATAATTGATAGCGAGGCATTTATGAGCACGAGATTGTTCCCACAAGATGTTGCGTGATGACGGTGAATTAATCATGGCGCAGGCATCAGCCTTTCCTCATACACTATTTACTCAACAGGTAATTTGACCTGATAGGAACTTCAGTTGTTTAACGCAGGGAAAGGACACCAACGGCTCATAATGTCAGTGTTCATTTTTTTGAGACTTCATGCTAATAATCCTACTTGATCCTTCCATTGTTCCTGCTGATTCTACACACAGTCAGATATTTTCAGTTGTACCGGTTACTAAGAGCAGTTAGCTTTAGTTTTAAGATCGGAGCATACCGTGTCGGTGTCACGTCTTGCCTTGCTAAGGTTTGAAAAGTACAAAGTGTGACAGCCCATGTAGGGAGGAGGTCACGGTGACTGGACGGGTCAAA
Organism: Pagrus major; assembly: GCF_040436345.1. Taxonomy (NCBI): domain Eukaryota; kingdom Metazoa; phylum Chordata; class Actinopteri; order Spariformes; family Sparidae; genus Pagrus; species Pagrus major. Next base: position 17,512,916 of record NC_133219.1, read on the forward strand.
CAAAACGTTTGTAGCCTAAACGCAGGACTTTCACCCAGGAGGTCAGGATTTGTGTCTTGTGCACAATCAAAAGTCGGTTTTGACTTATTTTAACCTACGTAGGCCATACGTAAGACAACTTACACAACGTACTTAATGTTACGTACTTAACGTCACACACGTAACGTCACATACGTACATAATGTATTTAACTCCGTATAATGTATAAATGTATGTCACATATATTCGTCACGATAAATATCTCGTTGGTTACATACCTAACGTAACATAGCCTACATCCTATAGCCTTCCATGATCTTTGCCTAAACCTAACCAAGTGGTGTTGGTGCCTAAACCATATTTGAAAATATTTGAAATATTTCTCAGCAAGTTTTATTTTGAAAGTCTAATCAGACATTGCATATTTATTATTGCTAACTTGATCGCAGAATAAGAACCCAAATTTTGACTCTGACATGGTGTACTGGCAGTTTTATTACAAGCTCTGCCCTGTTATTGAGTTGGTATGAGGTAGCCTGTGGTTCGGGGTGGGCAACAAAAACACTTGGTTTAGGGAAAGATTGTGGTTACAGTCTTTAAAAGAGGCCAACTTATCTCCTGACATCTGCACCCTGACTATTTGCCTAGCTACATTAAGGAAACACTACTTCCTGCAGTGGCACTGAGAGTTACCACTGGATGTGAACAGTAAAGTACAGTAATGCGTATAGGTATATATATATATAGGTATAAGTTTAATAGCTTAACATGCTAATGTTTTTTTTTTTTTTTTACTAAATGTTAGCCTGCTAAAATGCTAAAAACTACATACTAAATAACTAAGTAATTCTCAACATGTAGCCTACATAAACATGCTAACATTCAAATGGCAACAGCTAGCATTTATATGATAATCTTATGTTGGCATGCAAAATGTTAGCATGTCACACTAAAATTATACATTTTAATGGTCAACATGGTAATTTTTTGTTTTGTTTTTACTAAATGTTAGCCTGCTAAAATGCTAGATGCTACATAGTCTAAATGTCCATCATGGATAAGTAGGCCAACATAAACATGCTAACATTCATATGGCAACAGCTAGCATGCTACCATTAGCATATAGCTAAGGTTAGGACTAAAAATCATTGCTGTTGGTGAAGCTAAGATTAACACTTAGCTCAAGCTGACAGTGTCTAGAGCTAAGCCTTAAATGCTGAGTCTGACATGTTCTAAAATGGCCGCTGTAAACACAATCAACCTTTTGATTTAGATTGCAATCAATTTGGAAACTGTCGGGTTATGTGTCGCTTTCCGTGTTTTGAATAACTATTTTCCTAACTCATGATTTATTAATCTGAATCATCACAGCTCTCAGTCCCTCTCTCGTGCCGTTTCCCATATTCATCTGAACAAATTCAGCTCCTCGGTAAAGAAATATGAGTGTTGACTTCACAGCCTTTGCTTGGAGTCGACCTAAAATGTGAGCGTGGACTGAAGGGAGTGGTGCTCAGGAAACAATACAACTGTCAAATTATCCAGATGATTCACAGACACACTGCTGAACTCAACTGTGAACACACATACACAGACCCTCCCAGCTACATCGCACACACTCGCACACTTCTATCTTCTCATTTCCTTACGATTCCTGCACGAGAGGTATTTGAACTTGTACGTTACAACTGCACAGTGTGTGTTTTCTTCTCTTCTTCCTCAAGACTTCAGTGCAGAAACGAAACTTAAATACAAAATCACAAATCACTGCCTGTATGAGAATGAAAAGTCAATCATTTCACACACACAGAGCAGTGATCTATAACAGGATGCCTGACAGCTGATTTAACTGGAATTTATAACAATATCTCGAAGAAGAAATTTCTCTGGATGAAAAATTCAACTGCATACAGTTTTGTGCTTCATATTACATGAATATTTCTCTGGTTGAATTAAGCTTTTACATTTCTTTCAGTAAGAAGTCAAGAAAATGGGAAAACTACAGACATAATTTTGTATCAATTTTGTTCCATTTTTACAGGCAATAAGGACTCAGAGGCAAAATGATTTCGTATAAAATATCACCTCATCATTTCCTTGATTTTGCGTGAACGTGTCCACACACACGGCCATTTTTTAACAATCGAAATCATTCCACCAAACTAGATTCAAATCCCGAACGAGTAAGTGTGTAAGGTTTTTCACAAACACACAGTGCGAGGCCAGAAAGCGGCAGCTCTCGGCAAGCTGTGACGACTGTATTTCAGCATTCATGGCTTTGTATCGTGAGTGTGTTTGTGTGAATTTGTTCCTTCTCCACAAATTTTTGGTGCACATGCTGATCACTTAGTGCGTGACAGGATGCCTCAGATGATCTGCCCTTCGCCTCAAATGTACTTGTAACATGCAATCTCGGAGCATCTGCAAAATGTCCTTTTTTTAAAAAAAATTCAGTGTGGGAGGTTGAGGATCTCTGTCTGAGGATGGAGTTTCACAATAAACGCAACACAAAAGAAAAAAAATTCAAGAAGATCTGACAAGAAGAGCTCTTACTAAATCTGCCCATTTGGACCTGAGCACAAATGCATGCGAGCACACTCATTATTTTAAATATCTTGGTAGATATTTGGCAGTGTAAACATGTATTGTTTGTTTGAAGACCACTCTGACCTCATGTTTCCTGCTGCTGCGCCATTTCATGACTTTTAACGATATCAAGTTCAGTGTCATGTACTGCTGCTATGTGACTCACATCCACGGTCAGGTGAAAACAGATCAGAATTTTTATTTGTTGCTTGGCTCACAACACTTCTCTGTCTTCCATTCTTCCCCTCTGAGGCGCTCTAGGTTGCTGCATCTCTGTTTTTAGGGTTGCTGACCTTTGACCTCCCTGGTTTTGTATTACATCACACGCCTCGTATCAAATTAACAGTTATCTTTTGAAACTGGATTTCTCCAGCAAAAAAAAAAGAAAAAAAAAGAAGAAAGTCAAAACTGCCGGATGCCATTTTTCTTAAAAATAAGAAACGTCCTTTTGTGCCTCTAAATTGCAGAATTTGACAGGAACACTAATGACAAATAAGAAATTGCAGTTGAGCTGCATCCAGCACACTTGACACACCAAGTTCATTGCGATGAACAGTCACGTTGACGAGTGTTTAGTTGAATGGAATAATTGATCAGCGTTATTTTTGAGTAATTTATTCTGTGTTTTGATTCTCAGTTTTCTTTTTATTATCGAAACAGAATTTTCAGAAATAAAAGCTCAATCTGCTCGAATGCAGGAGGGTGAACATCACATTAATGCTTAGAAACTTTAAGCAATTTAAGATTGAGGACAGGACATTTATGATATAATTGATTTTTAAAAAAATATATACAGAAAATAAATCCTAGAAATAATTTGTTGCATTTTATTATTTTAAAAAAAGGCATGTAAAACACCAAAAAGGGTTCAATCTTTTGAAATTTTAAAGCCTTCTTCTTGTTACTTGACTCAAAAAAACACCAGGGAGCTAAAAGTTTTATTATTCCAGTTTAACATAATCATTTTTTGTGATTACTTAATTGCAAACACCTTCTTTAAACTCGTCATTTCGGTCTTGACTCTTAAATCATACGTAATTTACAAAATATATGCTACAACAGGAAGCTTAACATAAATATAATGAAGCATTCTGTTCAGTAAATCAAGTACAGCGTCTTTTAATCACATTTCAGTGCAGAAATTCCTCCTCGCAAAGACAAAAGTATAGTTCCCAGCAACATCAGTGCTGCCCCTGACCTGACGCTTTCCTCTCCTTCCCATCAAAATATGAGCCGCTCACTCAATGCAAATTATACACTGGCGCCCCCTAAATGAGCCTGCGCACAGTACAGACAGGAGCAGCATCAGCAGCGCTCCGCGGGGGAGACTGCCCGGGATGCTGAGCCGCTCTGGCCGCGCGTCCAGCCGGCTGGGAGGCGGCGGAGTGGAGCCGCACGGCGCCCCGGTGCTGCATGCTCGGGATGTCCAAGAGTCCTACGAGTACTTCAGAGGAGGGTTAAAGCCTCATTGAAGACTGTTTAATTAGCATACATGTAAATACATCTTGAGTGGCACTTGTGTCAAGCCCAGTTCTGAGGAGTGAAGCTTCATGACAGATATAATAATCACAATAGAAAGAAACATTCAAATGAGAAAGGATCTGTGCGCGTAAAAATGTTACTTTTCCCAACATCCCACTCTTTAAATGCCACTTTATTCTAATACAACCACCAACTATTGTGATTGGAATTACAATAATAATGGGAGGGGGGGGGCTGGGGGAGGTGTGTGTGTGTGTGTGTGTGGTGGTGTGTGTGCGTGTGTGGGGGGGTCTTTATCCCTCTGCTCGTCCATAAATCGCATCAAATGACAGTCGGCCAGTGAAGAGTTAAAGGGAGGAGACGGAGAGTGACACGCCTCATTGGGTAGATTATGTGCCGCAAACAAAAAGTGTGTGTCGGTGTGCCAGTCAGTCAGAGCATCGGGCCCCATCTGCACGCCTCTCTCTCTCTCTCTCTCTCTCGCTCACTCTCTCTCTCTCTCCCTGTCTCCCTTTATCCGTGCAGCTCTCTCTACCCCGCCCGGTCACTTCCAGTGTCGGCGAGTATCTGCAGCAGCAGCAGCAGCAGCAGCGGCAGCACTGTCACTATCACCACACCGGGGGGGAAATGTACTGACACTACGGACCAGACTGGGAGCGCATCACCATCTCCATCACCTCCATCGCCGTCACCGCATCCCCCTGCTTGTTTTCGGGGCTTTTTTTTTCTTCTTCCCGGGGGTGCACACGGGTTTTGATTCGCAGCATCGCTCGCAGTTTCGTTTGTGGATTATTATTCCTCCTCATCGACCGGAAAGGTAGGTTTGTGAAATGCAAGGCTGTGTGTGGTTTTGGATAGTTTGTTTTATTTCTATTGTTTTTGTAGGGGACGATTTCTGGGTTTGTTTTTGCGCGGCACATGCAGCCACACATCCTGCAGGCGCAGAAAGGGGGAAAAAAAACTCAAAGCGCAGATGTGCTGCGGACAAAACCCGCAATTCAGCCACAGCGTTGATTTAGGACAGTTTTCAGCCTGGCACGGCTTTAGCAGATGGGTTCAACACCCTCTCCCCCCCCTCACCCCCTCCCCAATCTCTGCTCACCCCCTACCCCACCCGCAGTGGGTTTGAACGGGAGGGTGGCTGCTTTCCTCCAGTTTGTGGATGCGCAAACATTCCGCTCTTTATCTATTTTCTCTTATTTGGGTCTGAGCACTGACACATATCATTAGCCGAATATTTTGCGTGGCTTTCCTCCTCGTGATTCGACTGTTTCCGAGGGGCTCTGCGTGGTACCGGAAACAAAATCTCCTCGGCTCGCAGCGCAGCGTTTAGAGCCACTTTGGAAAAGGCTCTCCATCGCACCGTGCGCAAATGTTCCACAGAGCACGCTTCAGCTGCTGTTGAACCTCTTAGGTTTTGTTAAAAATAAAGACTTATAATAAAAACAAACCCGGGTTATTTAATCAGATTTCATTCTTTTTACTCAGCAAATCAGAGAGAAAAGTCTGAGACGGGAGCAAAACCTTTTCATGCGCGTCCAGTCACATAACCACAGCCGATATTGAAAATGGGCACATGATAACGGATATTATCTCGCTGCTCATCATTGTTACGAGTGCAGGTGTTAATATCAGCGCATTTATTTAGGATTTGAATCGCTCAGTTGCGCACGTGCCGGTTGCTCCCGGATTTTACGCAGAAAACAAACTTTTGCTCCAACTGTGTTTTCTTTCTTTCTTTCTTTCTTTAAAATGTATCTTTTACATGAATAGATCAGCCCCGCTTGATGGTGACATTGTTTGAGTTGTTCCTGGTTTTGAACTGTTAATGCAAGAAAATAAATCAAATTTAATCGCGCAGCAGTTAAAATAATACACAATACTCGCGCCATAGGCCCAAAACGCATCAGTTAAGAGTTATGAATTATGATTTTGTGCCAGAAATGTTGGTACAACAATAATAAACTCCACAGTGCAGACAAGGAGGTGATTATTCCAGCATTTTGGCAATTTGTTTTTTAAGGAATATTCCCACTTTTTTTTTTTTTTTAGCAATCAGAGCAAAGCTTTCTGACGGCGTTGAACCATTTTCTTTTTTTAAATTGTATCTTGTTATATCCGGGTGTCCAGCGAGCCTTATTCACGGCTGAACAAGTGTGTGTATCAGGTGCAGGTTTCCGCGCACAGTTTGCGCTGTAGCCTATTTAGCGGGCGGAGGGAGGAGAGGAGGGAGTGAAAGAGCCGCAGCCGTCTAAACACACACATTCAGAGGTTAGAAAAGGGAGAAAAGAAATAATTAACTGGTCGTGCTGCTTTAATTACAGTCTCAGAGGGGAACGTGGTGGATTATGGTAATGAGGCGGCATACGCTGCCGCTTGTAGGAAGGAGAGAAAGGTTGGCTGACATGAAATCACTGACTTTGACAGTCCACTTGAAACCCATTGGACATGCTCTCTCCACATTGGACATGCACGGACCTCAGCAGCTCCTCCGAGAAGGTTTATTATTATTTATTTATTGTGCATAAGGAATAAATATCCTGCAGTTATTAGACACGTAAACATCCCATGTTTCATCAGAGGAATATTACATTTAGAGAATATATAATAATAAAACATATCCTTAAGTACCACGAGGCGATTCACAAGACACGTAAGGAATATTATAGAGATATTAAACATTTTTTCGTTTTGATTGCCGCCAATCACAATTATACCTGAGCAGACAAGAGCAATGTGAACCGGAAGAGGCCTACTGATGCTGATAGTAATATGATCCTGATACAACAATGAGGATAGACAGGCGAATTTTATCACGATCAACCGTTTAACTGGGATTAAATAAGTAAAGGACACATGTTTAATTGATTCCACCAAATATGTGATACAAACCGAGATAATATAATAATAATAATGATAATAATGATAATTATAATAACAATGATAATAATAATAATAATAATAATAATAATAATAATAATAATAATATGTTTGATCTGTTGTGATTTGGGCCACATTGCATTTTTATTATTTAATTGACAACATCATCAAGATGCTGAAGGTGATGCCGTCATGAACTTATTACGGGGTTTGAATTAATTAGAAGGTCTGGCCAAAAAAAGGAAAAAAAAAAACGAGAGAGAGAAAGAAATGGGCCCCAAATGACGCCCTTGACAGCTGGTTTAGTCAATCTGTCTAGGAAGAGATTTATTTCCCATCAGCAGGGACGGTGCAGGGTAAACCCACCAAACAACCACTTTACGCACCTTTAGGGTTTTTTCGGCTGAAAAAAAAAAAGAGGAAATAAAGCACAAGCCCATTTTGATTTTTTTTTAATACAACACAATTGTTGTTTTGGTATTTTCTCATCACCCGACGGCTCGTGTAGTGTTTCTGCCCCGGCACATCTCTCATGTCCCGTGCCTTCCCCTCTCTCTGCAGTGTGAAATGGAGGAGTCCAGCTCTCAGAAGTTGGTGTGGGATGGGGACGCCAAAGCGGTCCAGCAGTGTCTGACGGACATCTTTACCAGCGTCTACACGACGTGTGACATCCCAGAAAACGCCATCTTCGGGCCTTGTGTGTTGAGCCACACGTCGCTGTATGACAGCATCGCCTTCATAGCTCTCAAATCCACCGACAAACGCACAGCACCTTACATCTTCAGGGTAAGTTGTTCTCCTTTTAATTTAATTTATTTTAATTTGTTTTCTTTTTACTTACAAATTTTATTTTAATATTTCTGTTTTTACATTTGTCTTAATAGACCCGTCAAAATCCCTTTTATTTATGCTTTTCATGCTCTGCAGCTCCAATTATAGCAAATATTATATTAAAGTTTTGGGCACTTGTCCAATTTTGCAAATGAACACTGGAGCAAGAAGCTGAAATGTGCGGCAATACTAAAATATTGCCATGTTAGTCTATATTTTCATTCTTATTATATATTTTTAAAAAAGCAAGTAACTCTTGACTACTCTTATTGTTATTATTATTATTG